>NW_010140187.1:0-6096 GCF_000699245.1 Pterocles gutturalis | reverse complement strand
TCTATGATTCTATGATTCTATGATTTATAGGTGTCTAGATTACTTAAACAGTTCTTAACCCAGTCTTCATCTACCAAGGCAAACTCCTCCTTAGTCCTGACTTCCTCTGGGGCTTCAGGGGTACGGGGCTCCTCAGGACAGCCTCCAGCAGTATAGACAGAGACAAAGAAGGCATTCAGTAACTCTGCATTCTCTGTATCTTCTGTCACCAGAGCACCTACCTCATCCATCTGTCCACCCATGTAAATTTTATATCAACCTTTTACTATTTACTTCTTTCAATCTTATATTAGCTTTCCTTTGAAATACCAAAACTCTCCATCTTCTTTGGTTACATATTTATTTATTCACAGAAATGTAAATTTAAGTAATGACACTTGCTTCAGGATATTCAGAAATCATCTACACTTTGTAACATAGAATCAGAACCTGAGAGTCCTAGACTTGACTCCTGACTGCCTCTAACTTGATCCAATTCTATATTCCTAAATCCTGGCACCAAAAGCAGCTGGTTTCTTTCTTGGCACCTGGAAAGTGTATGTTACCTCATTTTCAGTCCCATAGGAAAATATATTGAAAAATCTAAACTTGATCTCATCAAGTTATCTGATTTATGTAAGTGAAACAAAAAACTAAATATTATGGTCTACAGTGCAATGAAAGCGAGTAGCTGATTTTAGATCATAATAAAGAAATGCAGAGCTTTACTAATTTTCTCATCCTCTTCTACCATGGAATGTAGTGTCATACATTCTTTCTGTTTTCACACCACTCAGTATATGGCAGAGCATAAGATCTGAATTGGTACTAATAACACTTGAGAACAAAAATATACCAGTTTTAGAGGGTTTCAGAAAAAGCTGATGGCACAGTAAGAGTAAATGCCATTGGGGTATATCTTCCTGTCTATCAGTAACTATTAATACTTGCCCAAGGCAGAAAAGAGCTTACATATGACCAAGAAAAACTGGCCTCTGTTTACTCGTTGCGAAAAATGGGTATCCACAGTTGTGTATCTTCAAATTTCTAAATTACACCTTAAGTATAAATCAAAAGACTTTAACAGCAAAGTTTTCTGTAATAAACTTTTTGAGTGTTAGCTCTACATTGAAATTAATTGCTGCTGTTTGTAAGCTACCAACTTGAAAATTCATTATTCAAAATTAGTTTTAAGCACTCGTTCTAGTTTAATTCAAATTAACAGACTGAAATACCCTGAAAAAATGACATCCACTAACACAGAACTCTGTCTTTAAGTACAAACCTGACCTCGCCTGTAACACTTCTGTTGCTACATTGCCATGAATCAGAAACCGCCTATACTGTAATCTCCTTTAGTATGTCTATTAACCAGATAATTTAGTTTAACAATACATTTAATAGATAAAATAACTGATACACCTTACAAAAAAAAGATGACTATATGTGGACAGAAACTGACTGAACTTTGGAGATCCAGCAAAATTACTCAAGATTGAATAGTGTATTTGCTAATGAAGAATTAAATCGCCAAATAGTATGTGAAGATAGTGAAAAGCAATGTTTGTCTACAGGAAAAGTGAAAATTTGGATTCCACCAACTTCACATATCCTCCAGATATGAAAACTTCCTGAGGTGAATACATGGAAACCAATGCTTATCAGGAAGGAAGAACCGACAGAAAAAAACCCAAACAACACAGTACTTTAAAGACAAAACAAGCAAGGAATTCAAGACAAACCAGCTGCAAAGCTTTTGAGAAATTTCAAAGAAATCTTACCTTGCAACTAGTACCAAACTTAGAATATTTAGAAAACATAAATTAGAATACTTGTTGCTCTCTGAAGTTATCTGATTTCTACTTTTAGCACAATGTTTTAAGATATACAATGGGTGTAGTGAAGTATTTCTACTCACTTTACATTAAAACAGATGTTCTGAAATAACTGGTACAGCACTACATGTACATTAAATGCCCACTATTCTATCACCTATGTTTGAGATATTTCTAAAAATCAGTAGTCCCTAAAATTTTGTTACCATTTTAAAGTTCTTTTTTTCCCGTTTCCTCTCCAAAACATCTCATTCATCACTTTTACAGCCACCAAGACCAGTTCAGAATGAGAGAATTACAGTTCAGACATTACCACCTTTCTTTTTGAAGTGTTCCTTAGCAAGCACAGGGTCTATGCACAACACTAAATGCATGAGAAAGAAAACTTGATATAGAGTCTAGCAAAACACACATTTAAAAATAATGTTTAAATATGCTTAGACTATTTCATATGAGAAACAGCATATTTACACATTTTCAATTTGTGATGATCACAAAGTTCTTTGAACAGTTTAGCAGCAATGAAGGATTTTTTTTTTTAGTTAAAAAATTCTTATACATACTATTGAGACTAAGTTCATGTTTCCAAAATGGTTGTGAGTTAATCAACACCATTTGAAGAAAAATAGTGAAGAATAAGCAACATCAGTTCAACACCCAGAAAAATAGGCGGTCTTGCATCTAGACAATTCAGTATCTGTGGGCTTTAGTGAACTGCCACGAATCAATTCTGAGACCAGTCACACAGGAAAGTGCAGCTACAGGTTTTGGTCTGCTGAAACTTTGAGCAAGCCAGATCATCCGAGGCTGGAGCTAACCGACTGGGATTGGATGCGGTTTCTTAAGTTTTGGGAAACAAAGCACATACACCCACGTGCACAGATCTCTGTTTCAGTTCCACTTACATCATTCCACAAGTAGGAGAACTAAAAACTACTTAAGGCACTTATGCATATAGGGAATTTTCTTACATCTGAGATTACGGGCCACTCCCACGTCTGCTGCAAAACAGTAGCTGATATACTGAGGAATTTTCCAAAAATGCTTTCTTTGGAGAATTAAATTACCTTTGTAGATGCAATAAAATCTAATCAGTGCACATTCTGAACATGTTCCCTAGGTCCCTTTTCCTCATAAATATTAATGTACAAAATCTGAGGCCAAGTCATTCCCAAATTTATACATTCCGTGTATAAATTTAGAAGTCTTAATGTGGTATTAGCACACAGAAACAGTAAACATCACACTTGGTTTTTAATACATTTAAATGCTGAGTATTTTCCAGTAGACTACTCTCAAGAGACCTAATTAACCAAATGACTATTTTTCACATTAGCAAAGAAGCTAGATATGTAGATTAAAATAGAAGGTAAGAAGTTTGAATTTTCACTAGTGACAAGCATATGTTTTTAATCTCTGTGCACTGTAGTCGCATAAGGTGCAGAACCGACATTTATTTTCTTTTCACTGGGTAGCCCCAGGTTTTATAAGGTTATTTCACATTAAGACTCAAAATCTTGTCTGTCCATTCTCCCATTTGTGATTATATTAACATAAATTAAACCATTATAACTGAACAACCTCAATCTGAAATATCACAATACTAAACAATATGAGCCAAAGATGTCCGGTAAATTAAAATGGTTTCATCCACTCAGTAGATTATCAGACAAGTGTCCCACATAAATTACTTTGCCAGTTTAATTCATTAAGCAAAGTTTTAGAAAAGCTGTTTAAAATTACCATTGCATCTATCATTAGAGCCAATATATACGCAAACACAAATAACACCCTTTACCCTGAGTGGGCTCCTGGATGTATCTTTAATGCTACCCTTCCTAAATGTTAGTCTCCCAAAGCACACTCCTGTTGATATTTTACTATGCCCATAAAGGAAGGATCATGAACAGAAAATTAGTTGCAATGACAGAAACATTTTATGTTCAGTTGCAGATACATACGATTTTAGCATGTTATGTATTCATAATAACTTAATTTGTTCACAAATAAATCCCCCTGAACAGGAACAGTACTAACAGGCACTTCTTAAGAAGGGTTTAAAAATAAAGAATATTTTCAAAAGTTTGCTAGCACGTTGGTAAGTGTGCATACACTCTGTATATCTATTTACCTAATTCACATACACACGTGTGTATAAAAGTAAATGCATGCTTTTAATTTAAAAAGCAGCATCACTAGTTTTTGCTGCCTGGCTCTTTCAAAGGTGGGAAGACACTTATTTTTTCATATGTAAATGCAAAGCTAAACACTTTTTTATTCCATTAGAAATACAGTCTAGCTTTTGCTGCTCTACATAACAAATATCTTACATATACTTCTACTCTTCCATTGAATTGTATGAAAATGCTGTGGATGGTTTGTCACATCTCGATTAGCTCATTTGTCACAATGCTCTCATGACACTGTATATCATTTACACAAGGTTTATTTGTCAAAATCCCATAGTACCTTTCTGACAACATATGTTTTGAAATGCATCCTATTTTGCTTGGCAAAGACTTATTTTAATAGGTTTGACAGTATGATTTCAGTGAAGAATTCAGTGGTCATTTAACTCAGTTTAGGAAAACTAAAGACAGACTCATAAATGTTCATTTTGTAACTCATACAAGATACTTTTAAAACAATCAGCCTTAGAAAACATTTTTTTCCCAAATGATTATTCATTTTAAATTGCTCTGCATAAAATGTTTAAGTAATGACTTGTTTGTTTCTTCACTTTCCATCCTAAATAGCATGTGACTTTGAATCCACAGTTACTCCATGTATCACTTTACGCATCATGAACATACACAGTAAAAGGCATGACAGTAATTTTTTCAGAAGGAATTCTAATGGATGAGCATTAATTCTGAGACTCAATTTGAAGGATTCTTAGAGAAAAACTTGGGGGTCGGTCTGATGCTGCAGACTTTACTAGAGAATAGCCTTTGTTCCGATTATTCTCACTGAAACCATCTGTACCAGTGGTATGGGTTAACAGTTGAGTTATATTCTAATCCATTTCTCTTATTCAAGAATGTCACAAAGTGCCTCATGAAAATGAATGAGTGAAAAAGGATGACTTCAGAAGTCACTTTAAAGCCCCTTCCTACCTGAGAAAATGTTTGGCATCTTGGTGCTGTGAAACAGTCGTCTCCTCCTCAAACCATAATACAGTCAAATACAGTTTTCTCCCAAATAAGACTGTACAGGTGGTTGAGAGCAATTGCTCAGTTAGCAAATCCCCCTAAACTTGTTTTCATTAACAAGTATGACATACACAAATTCACCATCATGAGCCAAGTACTCTAGTCTTGTTTTTAAGCACACATGCCCACTGCCTAAAAATAAGCCACCATAGATTTTGCCACTGACATGTTCTCGCTCATCTTCCCTATATCACTGTACTATCTAAAAATGGCAAGACTCTAGCTTGTATTAGGAGTTGTAAGAAATAATCCTTATAGTAAAAAAAAAAAGTAAAAATAAAATCATGTGGATTTCGTCAATTTATGCTATTTCAATTAGAAGGCATGGAAAAAAGCAGGAAGGATCAATCAGGACGGATCACTGATTATGCTTCTTAAAATTATCTTCCGACCCAAGCTAAAGAGGAGCTGTAGTATGCATACCAAACTACAACACACGGTGGCATCTCTAATGTAACAGAGGGTGGCTTGTATTTTGCCATTGACTGCTAGCTATTAGCCACGTTTCGAGTGATACTTCACATTTTCACTCTTCACGATACAATTGTTTTGTTCTAAAACTACTTGTTTCCTGAGGACGAGGGCAAAATAAGACATCAGCAATTCCGAGCACTGTTGAATATTGAGTTGAATACCACAAAATTCGAACAAAAAAATAGAGAAATCATTGCAATATCATTTAACTCCTTTTATTCCTAGGATAGTACTGGATAAAACGCAGACACCATGGTACTAATTTTAGCTGTCTCGGTTGACTCTTGGCATTCTACCCCAAAGAAGAACTGCCTGCAAAACTTGTTGGTCTGTGTGAAGAGGCCCTGACCGGGGACAGGCACCCACAGGGATGCCAAGCAGCTCTCCCCCAGCTGCCGGCTGTGCCATCTCTCTCACCTTGGTGACTAAGAAGTCACCGGGCAGCGGGACCCCTGCACTACGGCCAGGCTGTGCGCACCAAAGCCCAGCTCAAGGCAGGGGCTGGTGAGCGAGGATACCCAGATAGCGGACACTTCAAAAGCTTTCTGCTCTGGGTGCCGGCCGCCTGGCCCGTGGGGTTTCCTGCCTCGGAGCCC
>NW_010140186.1:0-16254 GCF_000699245.1 Pterocles gutturalis | reverse complement strand
AACCTTAATGATTCTATGATTCTATTTCTCATGTGAAAAGGGCAGGAAAAAAACAGAAAAAATAACTCAAAAAATAAATGGTCTCACTGCTTGGTCACCATCACCGGATACCCTGTACTCAAGTGCCACACTATGGGTTATTAAAAACAGGCTCATGAACAGAAACACATGAGGAATAATCCACTGCTTTGACATAGTCAGAGAATTTCCCTGCACATCCTTGACAGAATCATCTGATACCTCTAAGGATAGAAAAGTCATCTTTCTAGAAGCAAAGTGGAACACAGGGATTTAAAGCACAGGTTAGGACATTACCCACTGCAATAATCTGAGGGAACTTCTTGGTCTAGTTGCTAAATTAGCTTTTTCAATTTTTTGCATTTTTAAAATAAAAAATAAAGAAACAAACACCAAAAAAAAAGTTACTTTCTACTTATATTTTTAAATGAAATATCAAGTGGAATATTTCTATTTGCACACCATGTTGGCTTCTCACTTTGATCAGAATGTATTCACTGAATTTGATCTGACTTCATGAACTGAACATTTGCTGAACTTGCTCACTGACATTTTGTCAAGTTCTACTTCTTAAAGGGCTTTTATATTAAATTGGATCATTTGCTGAGAAAGTTAACACACTTCTTGTAGCATCTTCTGATCCTTCCTCCCCCAGCTACATCCCTGCTTCTGTCAAGATGCCAAGTCTCACCATGTTAGCTGCTATTACATTATGTCTTTTCATACGTATTTTTTATGACTTCTATAAAATCAGCCCATGTTTCCTGAGCTGCTGCTCATTAGAGGTTGCACGTGCGTTGTTTACTTCCTTTCTTCTGAAAGCATGTTTGTTTAGCCAGCACTAGTTCTCTTCTGATATATGATTAACTCTTAATATTTAATATGTTCACAAATATTTATCCATAAGTATTTACTACTGCAAATAAGGAACTTTTCAAGTAAAAGCAGTCAAAATAAAGATTGACTATTTGTTACCACCACACCTCTATCTGCAGATAGCTGAATTATTTGAATGAAACTAAAAGAAGTTTATACAAAAGTATTTTAATTATCAGTTGCTTATTTTTTAATGGTCAGCACGAGGCTTTTATTTCAGGTGTCCCTTGGCGTAAAAAGAATGAAGATTTAATGTTTCTTTAATGGATATGATGTGATGCAATTTAGTAATGACTTTTCCTCATCTAGTAAAGTACTTAAACAACAGCCTTAATTTGAAGCTTTTTAGCAACTCTTCTTGACTTCAGAGAGACTACTTGAGATTTCAGTGGTATTAAGAATGGTTGAACTGGGAATTTTCGCTGATGTTTTTCTTCTCAGAAAACCAAACCAAAATGCATGTTATTTCTAAAACCTTATGACCTGGTTTAAAAATTCGGACCTCCTGTTATTGCTTCAGACTGACAGAGAAAAAAAAATCAGAAAAAGAGACAGAAAACCTACAGCTTGCCTAGGAGTTATCACTGCTCTAAACCACTGTTATGCCCTATGATAGAATTCAGCTCTTCGTAAATTAAACTTCTGCTAGTGACAGCTCATAAAGAAGGCAAAATCCTTCGATTCCTCTGTAACACAGGACAAGAAACCTGCAATTCCCTGTCCTTCATTCATATTGATAATTCTTTAAGCTGTTTGTATAAATTGACATTTGACTGAATTCCACATTAGATAAATTAGCTGAAAAACAGGATCAAATCAAAAACACTAAGACTCTTCGTTAACATTTACTTGTATAATAAATCAGTTACTTATCATGCTGGAACAGTTCACCCATGGCTTTTCCCATTCCCTGGATATTTATTGGTCTGCATGTAGATTATGTAGGAACATTTTCATGTCCTATTCACAAGAGAAGACTAGACTGGAGCAATTTCTGTATCTAATGATTGCAGTAGGTGTACCATTATTATGCCCTTTGTTCCCAAGCCTCCCTCTGGCATTTTTAAAAGCAGCTGTTGCTGGTAACCAAAACTTTCTTATGCATTAATGGAAAGGAGCTATAAGAAGTCAAGGTGGATTTGTTTAACGCTGCTACAAAGCGAAAGAAAGCTCATTGGAAAGATGAGAATCCAAGCCCTATTAACAGCCTAATAATTTTTGTCATAAATACAGCAGAAGTCTGGAAAAACAATGGGGTCCCTTGCTCACAGAGATATTTTTAAGGGAGTTTAATTAAACACTGTCTGAAGCCCTCAGCTTTGAGCAGAGCTTTGACTTGTTTCTACTTCAGTGGCACAGTGTTCCTTTATAGAAAAACTTTTTAGGGCAGATTAGCTCCAAATGACATGGCAAAATCCACTATTCTAGTGCTCTTGCAAAGAGAGACAGAAACTTCAGATCAAAGCACCTTCCATGTGATCTTGTTAGCCTTTCAGAGCTCTTGCCAGTCTCCCTTGTTTCCTTGCTAAACACAACCCTCGCCACTATTTGAAGAGGCACCGAGTAAATAAATAAAAGTTAGAACAATAAAAGAACATAAAAATTAACTTCTCAGTGAATTATAAGGGAAAGGCGGAACATGTAATTGTAGTGAAAGAAAACTATTTAATGTGTTAACTGTGATTAATGTTTGAGTGGAATGGTTCCATGGATCAGGACCATTATGGTAAATAAAACTGTCCAAAACACCAAGAAAAGGCAAACCTGTTACTTGTTACTGCACTGATAAAGAGTCACCGGAGCATATGAAACTGTAGCATAACACCTAAAGAGCAGCACGCTATCATGTTCAGTGCTTCGTTCTCCTTCCTCATAAATTAAAAATACATTTGTCAGAGTTGCCCATGACTTCATGAAAATATAGCTTTGCTTTTCCCTATCATTTTGTAACAAAGATCCCAGCAGAGAGAAGACAAATTTATTAGTTAATATACAGAAATATTTAAACTATAAATCTGTCATGATTCAGACATGTAAATTCTCTCCTTCCCATATTTCCCCATCTCCTCCACAATCCGTAGCTTTTCTGAGCTTGTCAAATCATCCTTTTGTCCTTTAAAGTATTCTGGGACAATATCTTCTGATGACAGTGACATTTAGTGATGACAGTAAAGCTGATAAACTGATTATTGGCTTACTATCATTTCCTATTCTCCTCCCTCACTTCTATAAAGCTGGAATAAAGAAAGACTAGTACCTGCACTGCATTAAGTAGTCCTTTTAGCCTTCCCTGTGATATTAGCCTCAGTAAAACTGAGCCACCTGCAGACTAAAGGGACATGACGCTACTGTGAACTGTTGTTACTTGTCCATATAAAAGTACACTCCAGTCTACATTATATCAAGGAAAACATTATGCTGCTAATATTCTGAATTCATGAGCTTATCACTGCTTATCTTGATGTCTTTGCCCAGTATTCTTAAAACAGATAAAGAATATGCAAGCCAACTACTCTCGACTTCTGCCTGAAGACTGCTAGCTTCGTATTTGCACGTTCTTTTTTTTCTTCTCCTAAACTTAAGTTTCATTTTGTTCATAGTGAATTAAGTATAGAAGGTTGCAATCTAAGTTTTAAAATCAAGTTAAAATGTGGCAAAAACAACTGTTTGAGAAGGCATATCCTACCGTGTTTCTAGTAATTGGGTAAATATTCCTTAGTCTTCATGAGGGAAATACAGGCAGAAGCGGAATCTGACTCACCCAGAGTAGTCAGTAAGTCACTAGGTCATCTAGGAATAGAACAAATGAACCCTAACTCCCCGTTGTTTCCAACCTACTATATAATGCGCTGATTAAGCTGTACTTTCAAAGTGCTTGATTACTGAGTGCATAGGCAGGAAGACTGAATCAGATCTTCCCTTTGCTCCATCTGGGTGAAGCCACTTAGGCTTCGGCTAAGTGAACTTTCTTTCCCCGTGGAGCATGGGAGAGGAGGGTGAGAAAAAAGCCGCAGCACTATTTGGCATCGTCCTCTTGTGCATCAGAAGACAGTGCTTCTCATGAGCAATTCTAGAAGCCGGACTCCACAGTCTTCTCGGTTGGTGCTTATGTACGCTTTCTAATGAAAGCACATACATTTCTATCATCTACTAGTCCCCCACTAGTTTAAATAGAAACAAGTCTTGTCTTCTACAACTGCTGTTGTTAAGAACCCTAATTAGTATGACAATTCTGTTAATGGGATGTCAGCTATGGACTTGCGAAAGTTAAGAGTACATTTGTTGTCTTGTGTGGAAGCAGATCAAGACTTTAATTAGAAAAGAAGATCCTATCCTATTGACTTCAGTGGAATAAGATAAAGCTAAGGTACAAGTCAGGATATTAAATCTGGTTCTTTTTAATACATCTCAGAGATGTTCTAGCTATACACTTTAGCAATTCCTTTATTTCAGACATGCTACACAATTTTATGATGCCATTTTGATCAACTTTGCACTGCAGAAATGATAGTACATGATCTACTTCTTTCTCAGTAGAACAAAACCAGAAAAGCAACATGTACTTCCCATGGAAAAGGTGATTCATCAGGATGTGTCCATCTGAGTGAGCACTGAACAGCCAAAACTGCAAATAGCTGTTAACAAATACTCCAGACTTTTCAAAAAATGCACACAGTATGCCACTCCTGTAGTCTTCTCTTGTGTGCAGTGTCCCACCATCTCACTTCAGCTTCCTGGAATTTGTCCCACTTTACATTTCCAACTTGCAAGTTTCCCTTTTCCTAATAAAAGTATCAATGCTGATAACTTCTCTTCCCAAGACTCTTTTGCTCTTGACAATTAATAGAAAAGGAACATATTCTGTTTCTCAAAACTTGGATCTGTGTGTCAGAAAAAGACCACATCTTCAAGCTCTATTTCCCTGTTTATACAAAACATAGCTGATCCTGTCATGAAAGACGATGCAAACACACAAACATGAGTAAAAAAATCTAAACGGCTTATTACCACTGCTTTTACACATCCAGGAAAATACAAAAATCTTCCTCCTTTTTTGGTTTATTGTACTTCACTTCTCCTTAAGTCCCTTCTTCCCTTCCCCTGCACATGCACAATTTTTCATCAGTTTTTAGTATTCCACATTTCATGATCAATATACAGAGAATTTTGCTTTCTGAGAATTGTGCTGCTCCTTGAGTGAATCAGACTACTTTTCTAAAGACTGAAAGATCCTCCATTAATTCTTGTAAACATGATGTTTTCTACCTACTTTATATCCTCCAACCAAAGCAAAGTGACTCTGAATGAGAGTTGTCCTGTGCCTCCTTCCCTCTCTCTGTCCAGTAGATTGAGACATATAAATGATCACTGGTGTGATGCCCATAACTGTGCAAAACAACACTGTCAGATGTACCGCCAGACATATCACTTTATATAAAAAATAATTTCAAAAAAAAGCAAAAAAATGCTGCAATCTTCCAACTACTTTGTGAAAAGTGACTAAAATCAAAGCAAAGCTGTGCTGGTCATACTTGCACTCTTTTTTTCATTTAATTCTGTAGAGAATTCATTCACAGCATCAGACACTAGATTAAGACCTCAAAATTTATCTCTAGACAATCCAATCCATTTTTTAACAGCACTTCAATAACATAAAAATAACAACTGACACAGCACACAGACTAAGAGGGTCTAAGAATTCAACTAAATTATTATCCAATATAATTTTTTTACCAAAACTAATATCCAGCTCTTAAAAAATGTTTGAAGATGTGAAAACATCTTGAAAAGAGTAGATCTATCATTCCTGTTTAGAGAACAAACAGACAAATTGAGCAGAAAAGAAAATCAGATTCTCCATCCAGCTGCTGTTTGCTATGCGACCTTGCCAACTGAACGTTGTAGAAAGCACAAAGTGACCGAATACCCAGACTTTCTGAAGCTGAAGTACCAGAAATTGAGATGGGAATGACTGGGGAGGAAAAGGCAGGTCAATCTCTTTTTCATACATGTCCCTGCTCTTCAGTGGATCCCAGTATATGGATGACTGAGTTCCCAGCTAAGGAAACCAACAGCCTTCTCCATGCCCACCTCAATCCAGCACTACGCAGTACTGCTCATTTTGAAGCTCCTCTACTTGCAAAAAAGGGTTCATATTGGTAACTGAAGCATTGAAAGATTTATGCTTCCATAGACAAGGTGAACACATTAATCTGAACTACTAAAAAAACCCAAACCCTCAAAATACAAAGAACTGCAAGTAAAAGATCAGTATAGAAAGGGCCATGTACCGGACATCTTTTGTGAATATTCAACCAGCACTTTTCTCAAGCAACCAACACACTAGGGGAGCAGATGCTTCAGAAGGCCTGGTGTAGGTTTTCTACAGGCAGGTAAATTTGCAAGTCAGAACAGCAGCAAACATTCAAAATAAATGTTTTAATGAAGTAAAATACTTCCCTGAATGCAGCGTTGCATTTTTCTTTTTCTGAATTGCAAATTTTACTCCTATCTAAAAGCATTGTGTAAGAGCTTGACAGAGCTGCCAAAGACGACCCAGTAAACATAGTGATAAAAACAGGCATTTCCTTAGCTGGGAGTGAGAGACACATCTGATAAACTCTGCTGAAACATTCTCCATGGTGAGTAGTTGGCAGGATAAAGAAACCTTGATGGGTGCAGGACAAAGAAACAGTGATAAGGAACTGACCTTCCAGAAAAAAAAGTCAGCAACAATTATTCTATGAACTGATGTCCTACACCCAGTTACATCAAAAGGGATAAAAACTGCTACTTACACAAAATGAGCTTCTCTGCACAAGCTAGGGATACCTGGCTGACTCTGGACTCTGTGACACATGTCATCTTTTAAGTAGAGACTTCTGTGCCATTGATTAGCCCGACTGCTGGGAACGTTTTTCGGAACATCATACTGCTAACGTGCAATATATTTATAAGCACATACACAGGTAAAGCTTCAGAAGTATACACTTGCTCCACTAGTTGTAATTCTGTAATAATTTTTAATATATATGTATTTGCTTTCCTAGCCACTACTTTTGTAGTGACTTGTAGCGTGTGTGTGTATATATATGTATATTTACTAATAACAGTTTTGTAGTCATTTGTAATAAGGAAATTCTCAGGAACACAGACCCCTGTGTCCTCGTATACTGCAGAATTCTGGGACCCCCACCATCATAAACTTTACACACCTGTGGGTAGAGTAACCCTCACAGGCCATGTCCATGACCACTACAGAGCTCAGAAGCCATCCATCAAAAATTTGGCATCCATTTATCTCTTGATATTCAGGGCCAACATTTGAAGCTTATACTGACTGTCCATGTCCTCTCCTGGAAACACCATCAGCAGGTCTGCACTAAGCATTCCACTCCCACCAGAGGGGTCTTCTGTTCACTTCACTGTCAATCCTTTAGCAGACATATTACTACCTCTTTGAAAATTTGTAGCATCATAGCCCTACAAAAAGTCCAATTATCATAATTTGCTTCAAGAGGGACTGTGATAAATTTCAAAGATAAAAATACACAAGTTGGTCACAAACATTATGAAAAAGAAAATTAGCTAAGTGAATAAATATATCTTCTAAAAAGGCAGAATTTCTAAATACAGTCATTACCGTAAATCCTGAAAAAGTATTTGTGTGAAGATCATTATAAAATATGCCACTCACTCTTTTATTACTCAATATTAAACCAGACACGGCACAGTAATTACCACTACTGCTGACTGTTTGAACTGCTTTCACTCCACGCTGACTGTATTTAAAACAATCCTGCCTCCAAGAATCTCTTCCCTCAGAAGGGAAAATAAATGTTATGTCTGTGTACAGTTACGTATCCTCTCAAATCTTGTCATTACCTTATCTCCTTTTCTCCATCAAGGTCCTGAGCAGCTTTCCAGGAGCTTCTGTACTCCTGCCATCTCCAACACAGGAGATGTTGTAGGCACTGGGAAGGCTCCTGCCTGTCTAACACAACACCACTCCTTTGTGAAGACTTCTGCCGTAACGACGTGCTGAGTGTTTTGGTGGTGTGTTTGACACTACAGTGTCTCACCTATTAAACAAAGTCTGGAGTAAGGCTTTGCAGGGCTGAGCCCAGGGGACCGCATGTTGGATTCAGGGCAACGACTAGCATGTGTGTCATTTTTTCTGTGTGTTCATTATTGCCTTCTGATGAGGGCACGAACAGAAGCCATGTTATAAAATCAGAGACAAGAGAGCTTAGGTAACAGAAAACTTTCTTTCCCTGAACCACACTGAAGGTTTTGTCTATTTTTGTAAAAAATACTGTTTCTAACACGGAGATTCTCTCTTAGGCTTAATACTGCTACCTGGGTAAGACAGGTAACTTGCCAGAAGATCTCTGATCATATTCATCCTGTCAGCCTGCTTCAGCCAAGATGTTAGCCTGCACTATTCTCGCATTTCTTCAGGGAGACACGTTTGTTAACTTGAGATGGATTCAGGACACTCCTTCCATAGATTTTGTCAGTGGTTCATGGATTAGCTTTCATTCAGACTCCCTCCACGCTCCTCCAATCTTATAAGAATATCTTCTTACCCAGCCAGAGCACGCCTTCTGTATTTCAGGGATAAAAATCTGATACAAAAGCTCAAAGTAACCATGCTGCACCTATTTAAACCAACAACAAACAGAAATGTAATATTTCTAGTGCCAGGGAAAAAAGAGGTGCTGCAAGAGGTACATCAGAAAAATAAACTCCCCTTGAAAATAAAGACACCTGCATTATTTTATGAAGGATAGAATGTAAATAACAAATCCCCTACTATCTATCCCAGACTTTTCTACTATTCAGTCAGCTTAAAATTCGGGAGCTTTCTTCTCTCTCAGATGTAACATAAGATTCCCTGGTAAGTGACCACACATCCCAGCCCAGCACACACCAGCCCTATGGGAGATCACCACCAAGCAAATCCATTTAACTCTGCCTGTTCCTTGATTTCCCCAAACACTGAGAGAAAAGAATTATCTACTTGACAACGGAAGGGCAGTATATTGATCATTTCCTGGGAAAGCGGTGACAGGAATAATGGTAGTTACTGTAACCGAGTCCAGTTTTTTGCTCTCTAGAAGGCAAGGGAGAATTCAGTTGGTTGAACTGCCATAAGGGGATTGTTTCAGGTGCATTAGAAAAGTCTTCATATGGATGCAAACTATCTTTTTTTTTCCAAAGCACGTAAGACATAGCAACACTTCCGTGCCCCAAAATACTCCGCAGAGTTGAGAAAGAGGGGGTGGGGGCACAGAGAGACGTAGGGAAGAAATAATTTAAGAAAAAGAGGAATTTGCATCTCGTCCAAAGGCTTTCTAGGTTGACAGGAAAAGACCTCAAGCAACTTCTACAAGAGGTTTTGGCTTCTACAGCTGGGCCTAAAAAAAAGGGAAAAAAGTTGCTGCAAGATAAGCAGTGGTGGAGTACAGAAAGGAAAGTTCTACAACACAAGAGATACACCTTGATGGCTGGGAAAACGATGTTTGTATCCACACCTGTCTGAGGCCACAGTCTTTTTTTAGCTACATGCAGTTATTTCTGTCACCGTTTCTGTATTCACACCAGTTACAGTCAAGTATTTACTGCAATTTCTTTCACTGCTGATAACATGCCATAGACTAACTTTTAAAGTTAATGAGTCTTGCTGCTCAAAAATGTACTTTCTATAATTACTTGCAACTATTAATAATAATTGCCTTTCTGCTGATTTGAAGATGTATATCTGACATGTTTTCAAAGGCAAACTTGAATTAAAATTTGACACAAAATACAGGTATTATGGAAAAGCCTTTTTTTTTTTATCTAAGACTAAGACATTTTACTACATTTTCAATAAGTTCCAAAAGAAAAAGATTTTTCAACAAAAGATGAAGTAATTTATCTAATTAACAATCTTTTTCCTTTATTTTGAAAATAATTGAATGCTTTGTACATTCTGATATGTGAAGATTCTTCCCAACCATAGTAATCAAAATTTTATTTTTCAATTAGTTTTCTGCATTCTTACTGGTCAGAAGTAAGCTTTGGCCACAAATTAAGGACAAAATTGTTTAAGCTGGATGCATGAAGAAACAGCAAGTTTTTTAAAAATTACACATAATACTTTTTTTTTTAGTGCTGGGCTTCTTCAAATGAATAGAATTCCTATTCATTATCTGCAATCCAATATTGCCACATGGACAACTTAAAAATGAAGCTGTTGATAAACAAGAATTGATGCTTGATTGTCATCATTCTATTTCTAAAAACCAGACTTGCAAAGATAAAACAAATGCATATTAAATCCAGCCTAAACTAAGCACACTTGAATGCAGAAAGGCTATTTTAATAATGCCAATGGGAAGGGTGTGTAAAATTAATTCTGAGCCACCAGATTTTCCTAAAAATGAACTTTTTTTTTTTTTTTGTGGGCAGCTTTCTCTAAATGAATATTATTAAAAGGTTAAGTAATTTATTTGTCAAAGAGGAACAGAAAAAAAAAATGATTCTAGTATCTTCTAACTTTGGAAGCTTACCCTGATCTTGTACCCTTCCTGAAACCACTGTTACAACTGCCATCCGTAATAAGAGATATCAGAATGTGATTCTGAATCATTTTTAGTCCAGATGTTATCTGACATACATACACTTCTGTTTATTTCTACCGATATCGGACAAAATGTTCAAAAAATTATTCATTGACTTGGTAAGGACTTCCTGAGAGTGTTATTTTACCAAAGCAGATGTGAGACAAACAAATGCTCCATTTTGCCTTCCAGCTGCAAGTAAATTTCTACTGAGTCAGGTTTTTTGTTAGATAAATGAGGCAGGTAAGTGTTAAATACAAAGAACAGCCCAGATGAACAATTTCCTTCTGTGGAAAGTTAGATTGATTGCAACTCAGCAAGTTTATTATACCTATAACAAAGGTAGGGCTATTTAAGCTGACTGGGAAATACTGTATGTGGAACATAACTTCCTTCTGCTATTGCTTTAAAATTATATAAGATATACATGTCAAACTAATGCTACCACAACACAAAGCTTAGCCTCGCTCCCTCCAAAAAAGTTTTTCTTTAATGCAATCCATTAAAATGTAAGTGGTCTGGCTTTACCTATTTAGCTTGATATCATGTGGGGGAAAAAAAATATATTGAGGTTGAGGAAATTGATTTAGTCTCAAATGAATCTATCCAAATGGATAGATTTAATGCTGCTCATGCAAAAACAGTAGTTGTGTGCGTCAGTGCTGAGTTTATTTTAGCTCATGTTCCCTGAACTGATCTGAAAAAAAACTCCTAGGAGCCTACATACCACTTACATAGCACTGAAGGAGATAGTAGACAAACAATTAGAGGGCTATATTTTTAAAGGTCGGAGAGTAATTTTGATTGAAATATGGACAAAAACTTTAGAACTCTGAAATAAACTTTCCTTTTGTTTTTCCTCAACAAGGCAATATTCTGGGTTTTTATTACAATAAAAAAAAATTAAGCATCATTTTGATAAAAACATTCAGGTTTTTTTTTTCCTGTCCACAATACTGCGCATGTTTCACCAATAAGGTTTGCATGGAAATCGGAGCCACTTTCAGTGTTTGTTAAGAACGGAACAAAAAAGATCCGTATTTGCTGAGCTTTATAAATCACAACAACTATACTCAAGTATTGTATTGGCTTCCCAGAAAAGCACAGAAATTGCAACTTGAAGAGAAAGGTGAAAATAGAAGAAAATGAGGGTGCCACCCAATCGCAGACACACCAAACTGGAAACAAAACAAACAGTTTTCAACATTAGAAAAAAGGTCAATCACAGTTTTTTAAAGATTACATCCTTTAAGCCCTTGCTGCCACCAAACTAAGTGTAAACCCCATTTAGCTGCTCTCTTCTTTTTTCTTTTTCTTTAGCATGACAGCACTTATTGCTACAATTTTTAGTATTTATGTATTGGCTATAGGTGTTTCAGAGTTTTGTTATAGAGTTTGAGTTTGTCTTTGTTGCAGCATATAGTTCAAATTAGCATCCTCAGGTAATTCAACTGTTACAGTGACAGAGGAATACCATAAAACACAAGTTGAAGCTACAGTATGATTTCACTAACAGTACTAGATGTACAAGCCTTTCCTTAAGCCCTTCTCTCAACCCTTTATAAAACTGCAACAATTACCCTTAACCTTTAATATTTCTATGAGAACAAACAGAGGAAAGCATGATCTGATTCTACTCAGCACCATACAAAAAAAAAAAAAAAATCCTGAAATGGTTCGTGCCTTAAATGCCTCAAATTTGGATGTTAAAAAAGTGCAAGAGGAGAGACCTGTAAATTGGAGGACTGCCACATTAAGTGCTGACACCCAAGCAACCCTGTGTCAGATGGCAATCTGTCAATAGAACAGGAACAGAATTGAAGTGCAGTACGATGGATCACTCTTTAGAAGGTAAAAGTGTAGCTCTGTGATTTCTGATGTAAAGAGAAAGGCAGGAGAAAGTGCTTCTTGTGAAGTTAAACAAATGGGGAAGTCCTGTTTTGTTTTGCAGCACGGCTGCTGCAACACAAGTAGCTGATACAACTTGCGAAATGATTTGAAGTTCATCAATAACTGCCGTTATTGCTGAGCTGTGCGTGCTTACAGGGTTTGGCACTGATTCACTCACGTCCAAGCACTGAGGTGGCTGGAAGATGTCCAAAATAGGTATCGCAGAGGGAAAGGTTAGAATGGGTGGCTATACTTAGCATTACCTTTTCTACGGGAAAAGAAGTGGTTGGACACTGACTTGTGAGTTATTCAGGTATACCCTAGAACACAAGATTATCTGGGTTTCCACTCATGTTATCACCCATAGCTTAGGTCTTCTGAAGAACAGCTGACCTTTGAACTCCCACTCTATTCAGGTATGTTGACTTCCCAATTGAAAACTGCAAGCAGTTCTTCTCTTTATCATATGATGTCAAAAACTGTCTGGAAGATATTCAGTATTATAATCCCCAAAATCAGGATATGGATATATGCTACACAGCTACCAAAAAAGAAAAAGGGTCTGATTTACCAAGGAAGAGTTAAAAGTTCATTAGAAAGGAACAGGAGAGAAATGGGAATAGAGAAGAACTTAGTATGCATGGTGGCTGAATACGCCTCAGACAGTGCGTCAGTTATAGGGATAGATTGTTGGCCTTATTCTCAGCAGAAAGAACAGCTGGACTATGAAATGACTGCACTAATAAAATAGCATTTTAAAATGTTGAAATGAAAGCAGTGTAAAATTTAAATTATCCAGAGAAACAGAGCCTATATTACATCTATTTGAAGTAATGAGACCAGGGGGCACTTGTGCTAGATTATCCGGAATGGGACTAAATTCAATGTATACATCAAATTACAAGGGAATAGAGAGAAAAGGACAGAATAGGCTACGCAAATTTGATTTAAAAAGAAGTTAAGTTAGGAAGAAGACATATTGTTCAACGCTGGGTACAGTTAAAACCAAATAGAAGTAAACAGAAAGAGGGAGGAAAGTAAGAATACGTGAAACCGGAGGAATTGAAAATGATTAACTGAACATAAAGATAGTATTGACACTGATTATAGGGGTTGGAAAGTAAATAATGCGTTGCTGCAACACCACAGCTCTGTGACATTTGGCTGGAAAGGTAGATTTACAAAAGGATTGAGAAAAAGTCTTACCGGAACTTTTAAATATCAGTGAAGGAGGCTGAGTGAGAGATATACAAACATAAATTAAATTAGAATCTCAGCATGGATGAGGAGGAATAAAAGCTGACAGTGAAATAAAAATAGCACAGAAAATAAAGATTAATTGCTGGGAGGTCTTCAAAATACACAGGATATGAGCAGTTCGATGAAGTGGGGCCATTAAGGGACAAGAGTGAAATCGTGGTGACAGATAAAATCAAGCTGCTGAGAGGCTGCATGAATTCTCTGCCTCCTTTTTAAACACCAAAGCTGAAGGTGATCCCTGAGATAGATATCTTTCAGTTAGAGAAGTGCTTTCCTTACTCTTTTCATTACCACAAAGTAAAAGAACAGTTGATAATAGGGCATGACTTGATGCATGGAGTAAATATTTAATATCCTGGAATGGAGTAAACAGTTCAGAGTGCTGGTAATCAAGACCTGAAAGACACACTGAAACACTTAGAAGGACACAGGCTCAGAAATTAAAGAGGGAAACAGGCAAATCTTTCGTGGATGATTTTGTCACACAATGCTGACCGAGTTCTAGGAGATTGCCAATATGTGCAGATGTCCTTGTAGGTGAGAAAAAAGCCCAACGAGATCAAGGTATGATTCCGTCTTCAGCTGGGAGGACACACTAATAAGATAAAAGGATTATATACAATGTGCAGCCAGCCCCGATCCATGAAAAGAGGATCGTACCTGTCAGACATGTCTGAATTCCTCCAAGCACGTTACTGAGCTGGAAGGCAAAAAGTTGAGGTAACGGATATGATTTGTCTGAAGTGAAAACCATCTCACAGTGTAACAGGTCTACAGTGAGGTTTGACTGCTTGTATCAGAGCACCACAGCAGAAAAGAATTATTAAAATGAATTAAAGCCTACTTACAGAGAAAAGAAAAGGTCTTAGAGAGAAGCAATTATTAGAAATGGAGGAAGATAAAAGGTGACCCTACCTGTGCCACAAAGCTCACTCTTGAGTTTGGGGTTTTACTCCTTCCATATGAGCAACCTGGGAGATGACATAATTTCCAGCTACAATGGAACAAAGGAAATCCTTTCCAGAAGCAGATGCAGTATTCTTCATCAGCTAGACAGGGCTAGGAGGTGAACTGAAAGTCTCGCCTTAACTGCCGTAATATGCAGATGACAGCTCTCAGAAGAAAATGGGCAGTAAACTGAAAATTGTAACTATGATCAGAAAAGAGAAAGTGACTTATCTAAGAACAATGAAAGTCCTCTTCAAAACAAACCATAGGTGGTACTGCAAATGAGATCCTCTTATTTCTGCCAGTTATAAACCAGCAAACAACCATCCACACACACCCCTCCAAGCCCTCACACTCTGCTGATGACTTCCAGCCCATGCAAGTGTTACAGAGATGTAATTCTTATGGAATAGCCAACTGAGATGTTGAGTGTAGCTTGTTTGAACACATCCAAGATAGCTTTAAATTTATTAGAACCAAGTATTAGTAGTTACCTAGCCCCTATTTTCTTTAATCACAATCAGAGCTGCTCTCACCCCGCGGATCCATATCACAGTTGCAAACACGGCATTTAAAGCTGTGTTCGTATCCATGCACAGCCAACGGCTAGCGAGACTCTCAAGTCTCTTTCTTACTCTAGTCCACAGGTTTTAAATCCCATTGTAATTCTGCTTCATTCCAACCACGGCAAAATTTTCAGTGCTTTATAGACAGAAGAGGAAAAAAAAGAAGTAAAAAGTAACAAAAGAAAAAACAAGACAAAACGTCAGGTGCAGAAGGCCCTTGACTCCTACTTCTCATCCCTCAATCTTCTGTGAAGAGTTTAAGAAAAGACTGACTAAACTGTTTGCAACTAACTCTTGCTGATTGTTGTAAGAAAATAAGAGCATTTTTAAGGCCCATAAGACCAGATAAGCTACATCTTTTATTTCTGTATTACTGTGCTAAATTTATCCCAAGCACCTTTGAGAAGGGTGGATGTCTCAGGCAAACTGGCAAATACAGTAGGCACAGTTTTTCTTCTCCATCCTTTACAGCCAGTTATAATTTTTGTAACAGAGTAGGCAGTGGTAAGAAAATTAAATGCAGCTCCACCCAAATAAAAAAGTTTTTAGAACAATATATTGATTACATTAAGTTTTCTTCAGAAAAATTAAAAATAAATCTACTTCCTTTTTCGGATAATGTATTTTTTTCTGACATATGATTCTGATAATTTAAAGCATAATTTAGATATTCTTTTTTGATTGCTGTAAAACATGTTTAAGTGTAACACTGTGATGATTTTAGCATAATATAAAAAACATATTAAAAATCAAGCATTTTTGTTTTATGACTAAAAAAATATTCTGAAGTTTTGTTCTGTAAAACATTTAATCTTATTGCTCCAGTCTGGAATGAAAAGTATTTTTCTGCATTTGATATTCCAGGCATATAAAAAGCACCACTTGCAAAGAATGCAAATACTCACAAAAATAGGTGTAAAGAAAAGCAAAAAGTATAGGAAACAGGATCAAGTGAAAATAAATAAAAAGGGGACACAGCAAGAAGATGAACTGAAACCAGGTACCAGTTAGAAAGAAATAAAGGGGAAGGGGAGAAAGAAAAGACAGGGTAAGATCAGTCAAACATGAAGAGGGAGAAAAACAAGTAA
>NW_010140185.1:0-5335 GCF_000699245.1 Pterocles gutturalis | reverse complement strand
CTCTTGTTAAATTGCATTAAATTATTCCCCGCCCAAATCTCCAGCCTGTCTGTGTCTCGCTGAATGGAAGCACAGCCTTCTGGGGTGTCAGCGACTCCTCCCATAGTTCTTTCAGGGCATGCTCTTCTGGAGCTGAAGAAAACAATTTGTCATGTATCTTTTGGGTGATTGTTGATTATTTATATTATAGGAGTGCTTAGGATTTGCAACAAGATGAGGCCCTCATTATGCTGACAAAGTTTTATTATTGATGTGTTGTCCAAAAACTCCAGTCAAAATGAATGAGATGGATAAAGAATAGAAAATTGCAGAAATGTTGGGAATAGCATTTCCCAGAATTTTCATGAGGCTTGTGTTCCCGTGCCAGGAAGCAGAAGCAATGTCAGTGGAGGCTTGTGTCTGCTGGCTCAGATAGCCATGCTGTAAGAGAAGATACATGGCTTGGGCATTTCCCCGTTTTTCCATCTCTCTGTGCTTTCTGATTATAAATTGAAAGATTTTCCCCTTTTGAATGAAGCTTGTACACAAGAGCTGAAACTAGTTTGGAGGCACTGCATTCATTTCCCTGTCCCTCGGGACTCTCCATTTTTGACTAGGTCATTCTAGGTCACTCTCTACAACTACCTAAAAGGAGGTTGTAGTGAGGTGGGTGCTGGCCTCTTCTCTAAAGTAACAAGTGATAGGACAAGAGGAAATGGCCTGAAGTTGTGCCAGGGGAGGTTTAGGCTGGATATTAGAAAAGATTTCTTCACTGAAAGAGTGATCAGGCATTGGAACAGGCTGCCCAGGGAAGTGGCGGGGGCACCATCCCTGGAGGGGTTCAAGAAGCGGGCGTGTAGATGTGGTGCTTCGGGACATGGTTTAGTGAGTTAGGTGGTGTGGGTTGACGGTTGGACTTGATGATCCTTGAGGTCTTTTCCAACCTTAATCATTCTGTGATTCTATGATTCTATGATTCCAGAACCTTTACTTTTTTTCAGTCTCTGTAACAATATAGAGCACCTGGAAGAATCTCAGCCCATGTATTTACATTAAACTAAAGAGTAAATGACTGTTGAGGAGCTCGGTACTGTTCTCACTGTTTAATTAGTCTTCTCTACAAAGCCACTATCTTGCTGGCAGGTGACAGTCCCTCAGAAGTGGCATTGTGTGCTGGTAAATTATGGATGAGAAAGACACATCTTTGACCTTTAACTGAAATTGAAGCAAGTTTTCAGGACAGATCAAAAATTCATTCCCACTATTTCAGCACTGGGCACTAAAAATAATGTAAGTATGGACAGAGCCTGAGGCAATGCCGCGGAATGTAATATCCTGTTTCTCTTGAGAAAAATGTGCATCCCACAAATGTGAATCAGCACTGACAAAGCTACTTGAATTACAGCAGAAACAGGTGAGTAATATTTCTTTCCACCACCTTGCACTGATAATACCTCTGGCATTACTAATTGGGGGGAGGCAAAGGGCTCCCCATCATGAAAGGTAAAGGCAGTGGCTATGAGATTCTGGGGCGATGGACATATGAGCAAAGGGTGTGTGGGATCCACTCTTAATTTAGAGGAACAGTGCCTGCTCGAGAATCGAAAGGGCAGGGGGACACTTTCTAAGGGATTGTCCCCTGTGAGAGCAGGTATGTTGGGTCTGGGAATTTGTGAGGCTGGCTGGAGGAGCTGATTGAATGGAGTGGCTCCACTCATGATACATGTGTTCTTGTAGAGTCAGGGGCAAAACAGGCTTGAGTTGGAGAATTTTCACTTAATGTTTTGTCAGTTAACACAAACTTCTAAACAAGGATTTGGGTATTAAGAAAAAGCATAAACAATTTTTGAAAATCACTTCCAGGAACACCTTTCCTCCCACTCCCTAGCCTCAGCTTTCCTTGTTACCATCACCCCTTACACTCAGACCCTCCGAGCTCCTCCCCTGAAGCAACAGAGGAAGTTGGGGTCAGCTTGTAAGGGCTTCTCTGCTGCTCTTCACTTCTGAGTGGGTTCTCTTCTGCTTTGAGCTGCTCTGTGTTACTGCTCCACCACTGTTCCTCCACAGACTGCAGTCCCTCAGGGGCGTCCTTGCCCTGCTGTGGGTCACTCATGGCCATGGACCCTCGGGGGTGTCCTTGCCCTGGTGTGGGTCATCTGTGGCTGTGGTTCCTCAGGGGTGTTCCTGTTCCAACATGGATTGCCCACAGCCATAGTCCTTCAAAGGTACCTCCTCTGGTGTGGAGCACCTCCTCCCAAGAGGGCATCTCCAGCAATATCTCCTCCATTTCTTCTCATGTGTTGCTTCCATTTCTCTAAACATGGTTTTTAACTTCTCCTCTGTGTGACTTCTCATTCCTCGGTTTAGAGGAAGAGTCCCATACCTCCTGTCTCTGGCAGATGTTGCCCCTTCCTTAACAGTACCAGAGGTGGAGGCAGACACCAGGGCTCCGGGCTGGCTGAGGCTCTGGAGGGCAGGAGGCTGCTCATGGTGGGCCAGTACTGGCACCACGCAGCTCACAGCTGCATCCCTGCAGGCACCCGGTGGTCCTGTGTGCCCAAACCCTGCTGTTTGCACCCAATACTCTTAGTCAATATGATCGCATTTGAAGGAATGTGGTTTGCCACAGAGGCAATGCTAAGCAGGTTGCTGAACTTGGATGTACCAGTGCTAAGGAGAGCTTTGGAGAACAGGGAAAGATGCAAATAGTTTGGGAGAGGAGGAGAAAAGACATGGGGGAGATATCTTCAGAGGGGCCTGGGACATAGAACAGGGCAGACATGAGTTCCTCAGCAGGGGGGGAAATCTGAAAGGACACCCCATGGAAGGAGCCCGGCTCCACCTCAGCCCCCAAAAGAGAATTGGCAGATTCTGCACTGGAACTGCCTGAACTTGGAAAGGTCAAAGAAAAGGTGTAGCTTGTGATATCGGATGCTCATGAAGAGGGACATTGCTTTGAAATCTTTTGAGCACTGGTGGAAGGACTGAGAAGAGGACAGGAACATACAGGTTGGTGTGCTCCAGAGTTTCAACCTACTGCAGAAGGAAACACAAGGATTTCTGCAGGAAAACGCAACAGTGTGTCTCAGAGCTGAGACAGGGGCTGTGTGTGACACAGGGCTGCAGCTGGAGTTAACACACGGTAAAATGGTCCAGCCCCAGCTCTACAGTAATGTCACTTCATGCTCCCTTTCACAACACCCCTTTCTTTTGAAAAGAGAAATTGGAAGCCTATTTTAATCTACATAAAACCATACACTTCTCTCCTCCCTCCCCACCCCCAGGGAAGGCCATGACTTAACTGTGTAGCATGGGTTGTGCTGTGGGTTACTAATTATGCCATGCAATTAGTGCTCACCTGTTTCTTCTAATGTGTCATGTGTCTTCTTAGGAGATGCCAGCTTTGAGTTCCCTAGTTTTTATTTCCTTGACAAGTATAGCATACAAAGAACTTCTTCTAGTTTTTCATTTTTCAATGAGAGATACCACTTACCCCAGAATTTCCCAAAGAATTGAAGATCTGGGGTGGGGGAAGGCAGATGAAGCACACCTGTGTGTACACAGCACCTCATGTAGGGGACTCCTGCCTGCTACTGGGGGACTAGCAGTAGGCTGATTTCATGACAGCTTTCACATTTTGTCCATCTGTCTTGTCTCATCTTTGTTTTATTTATGTTTTTCTACAGTAAGACCTTTTTTTCACCAATTCTGTGTTATTGATCAAACCAAGCTTACGTTTCAAACGCATTAACTAAAAACGCAATCCTGCTTTGGAATTTTAAAATAATGACAACTTTCTACTGGCTTTGTTTCCAGCCTTGTCCAATTTAACTACACCATGGCTTCTTACAGTTGTGTTTCACAGACACTTCATCTATTAATTATTTTTTTGCAGTTTCAGAATATGATTCTGACTTATCATCAGTGTACTTCAGTATAATGTGTCTGTCATGTTCTGCAAGATCTGTAATGAATTAATACAGGTAATTGTAAATAGTAGAGATTATTATAAATAATAAGGGAGAACAGAAAAATACATGAAAGAAACAAGTGGCAGCTTAATAAAATGTTAATGACAGTGGATATTTAAAATAATTAGTTAATTTACTTAATTGTCTACTAAACTGATACAAATTGATCATATTTTGGCTGTGTTACACTGTCTTCAATTATAATTTTCCATTATAAAATTGATTTTTTTTTTTGTTTCCCAATTACAACATCATATGTAAAATAGGAAATGGTGACCTGTGCTAGAAAAACTTGGTGGCTTCTGCCTCTCATGTCCTCATCAGGAGACAGTTGGTAGTTGGGCAGGTTAATCTTCCCAGGGATCCCCTAGTCAACAGGGCCAGAGCTCCTCCAGAGGGTGATTCAGAGTATGACTGTAACTGGGGTATGCTGCATTTGTCCTCAAAGTCGTTTTTCTTTTCCACAAGTCCTTTCTTCTTTTATCCTTAGTTGGTAAACCAATGGCTTTGAATTGCAGCACTCAAGCTCGCAAGAAGAATGATTGTTGCTAGTAAGTAAAATGTTCATTTGGCTTGAGTTTCTGATAGCAGTCTTCACATCTAATTTTATTGCTTTGTTGGTTAAAACAATAACATAGGGCCTTTCCTTTCATAATACCTATCCAGCAGGGAAAACTGGCTGTGCATTGCTCAGTGTCACTCAGTTCCTCAAAGAAAGTTCCAAATACTGAGCTACAGAAATGTTCCCACCTAACTTTTACAGGAATATGTTTGAGAGTGTGTAAATAGTTTTGGGGTTTTTTTCCATTTGCAGATGTATTTCATGGTAAGACTCCATCAGGAGGCTCTCTCTTACATGTATCACATACTTCCACTTTTATTGGAAGCACTGAGGAGTGCAAAAATTCAGGTCAGCCTCTTGTGGGGGGGGCAGATTAATTCATAAATGTTACTACAGTTGCCTATGTAGAATATTGTTATTCAAGAAAATGTCAGCTCTGGAAAGTCAATGTCTATTATGATTTCATCCTTTATTGAGAAGTCTGCCACGTGCTGAAAGTACAAGGAAGAGTGACACAGAGAAATTAATAGCATTATACTTAGTAACAGACATGTTGTAGAATATGGACATTTTGACGTGAATGAAATATTATTATACTCTGGAGGAGACCATTCCTTTTCTTACCAGTGAGAAACATTATTTCTATGGCTTATTCTTCCCCATGCAATAGAAACCCCTGTGTGCTTAAGAAGTCTGAAGCGTAAACAGATTTCTCATAATACGTGCCTTTTTCATGACATTGGTCTGACAGAGTATGACTGTAAAGTTTTTGTTTATGAGATACCATCCTTGTTAGTCTTAGGTTTCTTACGTTGTTGGGTGG
>NW_010140184.1:0-2055 GCF_000699245.1 Pterocles gutturalis | reverse complement strand
GGGGCCGGCAGGGAGGGAGGGCAGCAGCCGGAGGGGCAACACTGGAAGGAAAAGAGTGCTTCGAAGCAGGCGATCACCTTTTCCCGCTGTTGTTGTTGCTAGTATTAGTATTATTAGTATTAGTATCATTATCATTGTTATTATTTACTTCTACCTGACAGCCCTTTGCACACCAGCACCCCAAGCTTGCGCAACCGCGTTTGGTCTCAACGGGCAGGAGAGGCAGCCCTGGCCTGCCCCGTACATCTCCAGGGAAAGCAAAGTGCAGGAGTGAGAATAACCCTGGAATGGCAACTCACCGTTGTTGTCCTGGCAGGGTGATGTCCTCTCCAGCCTCACATGATGCTCAGCCCTTTGCAGAGGGTTGAAGGCCTGCACGCATTTGCTGCCTGACGTTTTGCTATAAAAGGACTCATTGTCCAAAGTTTCCATAACGTGCTCCAAAGTGCCTCCTGCTCCCATGTAAAAGTCACTGTTCTTGCTCGGCTGGCTCTTCAGGGCAAACTTCTCGCTCAGAAAATCCATAATCATCTAAGGCTGTTTGAGAGCCTCTTCCCTAGACAGAGGTTGGACTGTGAGCACGGGAGGGAGGGAGAGTGGGTGAGTGGATGGGAGGGAAGGAAGGAGGGAGGGAAAGACGTTCAGAGCTCAGGGAGCTGTTTTGCCTCTGAGCCTTTGATTTGTCTTGTCTTGAAAGGAGGAATCCGAAGTTGCTTTTATATCTTGAAGCTCAGCAGGGCTCCTTATGCAACCTCCCATTTCTAATGAATATGAAAACAGGCAAGCGGTGTAACTCCACCCCAGGTCCCCCAAGACCTAATCCCAACACAGGAGGGAGTTCCAGGCCCATTTTCGACCGACAGATCCGTTTCAGACAGACAGACACACAGAGTCATGCGAGGAGGGTGAGGGGAAACGGAGGGAGCAAGGACACATGAAAAGGACATTTCCCCTCTGCAACTTTTTCCCATTTCTCCAGGGATCCTGAAAAGACAGTAATCCCTTGCTTCCCTCCCTCTCCTCCCAGTTCCCCAAGAGGCTTAGAGCAAGGTAATTTCAGGGGCACATACCCTCAAGTAGAGGATCTTCTTTAATCAATTTGACTGATACCTCGGTAGCTGCAGTCCTGTTCACTGAAGCTGTAAAATTAAGAACCAGTGTTCCTTCTTTATGAAACAGCTCAGAAGTTTGGTCCTAGAGTTAAAGAGAGAAAGAAATACTAGAGGCAGTTGTTTGTCTAGAGGGAATGGAAAATAGAGGAACTTAAACCTAAAAATCTCTCACATCAGAAACCGGCGTAAAAGAGAATTTGGCTGCTATCAAACGGACCTCCAGTCTGCCTCTGTGTGTGTCTGTGTGTGCAGCAGTTAAAACGGGTCCTTTATTTTAAATCTCCTGAAATATTATCACTACCGGCTTGAAAAAAAATACAGTTTCTAAATGAAAGTATTAAAACAGAGTCTTAGGTAATAAAAAGAAAAAGAAATGAGCCATATATGCATGCATTCCTATGGATATTGAAAAAAAGCGGGTGGCTTTCACCCAAAGTGTGAGCTTTGAAGTGTTGAATTCCTTGGTCCTTTCGCACTCAGAGAGGATTAAAAACACGGGGAAGAGAGAGATAGGGAACTATTTAGAAAAGGCCCAAATTACGGAAAAGAGCAGCTCCCTGCTTCCCGGTGAAAGGAATACTTGTAGGAGTAAAGTATAACCGAGCCTGCAATCACTTCAGATCAGTATTTCAGCATCGTGGGCCCGAGCTTGTCAGTTCTGTTAAGGCTATTTCAGAAGCCAGTTCAGTGCCTCCTTCCCCCAAGCGAGGGGAGAAGTGAGGCTTTAATGAGCGGTTGAAGTATAGGTGCAGTGACCGGCCAGCCGGGATTGCGGAGCGCCTCCGAGACCCTTCCTGTGAACCCAGCCAAAGGTGAAGAGAAGGCCAGCTCAGGTCCAGAGCAGTTCCCGGCGAGCAGCTCCCCTCCTTCTTCAGCAGCTCTCTAGTTTGATATTTTCCGTCAGAAAGGGGTAGCTAAGCGAGGGATCCTTGTTCAGCTGCAG
>NW_010140183.1:0-29535 GCF_000699245.1 Pterocles gutturalis | reverse complement strand
CAAAGAACCCGAAATTTCTGTCTCTACACTCTACTTCTTGTTCATATAGTCTCCCTCTGCAGTCTTTGGAAAGTCACTGAGTCATTTGGAGCCCTGTTGCTCTGTGTGAAGGTTGGAAGGAGAGTGGGAAAGTAGCTCTGTGAATTACTTATAGTGCGGTAGTGAAGGTTGTGCATGCACTTTATAAAAGAAAAAGAGGTGGGCTAACTGGCCCTGATTCAATATGGATATGACTGAAATGAATCTAGTAGGTGGGAGGGAAGATGCTGAAGCAGAAGCAGATACAGCATGTAGAATCCTGCTCCATTTGATGGCCAACTTGTCATTGGGTTTAGCAGTTCCAGTGCTTCGTTCATGTTGTCTGCTGCTACTATCTGTATTTCAATCATTGCATGCTTAAACCCCCAAAACACTTATTTTACATCAAATTTAACTCTTTCACAGTGTTTCATAATTTGTTTAGCCTGACTAGAGCTCTACTAAATCTGTATTCCTGCTTATGATGATTAACAAAGAAGATAAACCCAGTTTAACTTTAAGACTGTGTTTTCAGGGCTAGCAATTGTGCAAACAGTGCTGGGTATAACATAGAAAAGCGAAATGAATTCCCAATAGCACCTCTTTTTACAACATCATTGTGACCTCTGTTTACTTTAGACTGGCTTTTTTTCTGTGGGTGCCATGGAATTTGAGATGACTTGAAACACTCAAATGAACACATTTAAATGTGTGTATATATGGGTAAGGGAGGGGGATTCGCACTTAAATCCTAAGTGCTGGAATTAGCTCCAACAAAGCCTGAGTGTGTTGACTTTCAAATGTATTCAGCTGATGGAGCAGAAATTTGTTGGCTAGTTTCAAGAGTTACATTTCTTTTTTTTTTTTTCTTTTTTTTTTTTTTTTTCCTAGAGAACACCTTTGCTAGCCATCTCAGAACAACCAAATAAGTGCAGCAGGTTTAAACACAGGATTTCAGCCACAGAGTGTCAGGGCCAGTGTTGTTCCTCTGTTGGGCTTCAGGTTCCTTTAGCCAGTGTAATTTGGTGAGTCCTGGACTGTCTGTGCTGTTCTTACTCTGCAAACGCAGAGCTGTCCGTCTGCCCTCAGTCCTAAATCCTGTGTTCAATGGGGCTCTGGCAGAGACACTGTGGCAAATCCAGCCACAGAAATTTCAGATATTAGCCAGGGTCACTTGGATGTTAGTGTTGACAAGACCCAGGTGCGAGACTCTTGCCATAGTGGTGGTGGGAGAAGAGAGCAGAGTGCCCACATGATACGTCAGATCAGCGCCAGTCAGCCAGCAGTGTAAGCACAACAGTAAGTCCATTTCCTCTTCCACTTTTAGAGAAGATGGTAATGTAGGATGCAAAAGGAGATCGATGGCTGGGGATGTCACCTGCAACTAGGTCCAAAAAAGTAATCCCTTGGAACCAAAACTAAACTGTATGTTGTAGTGGAGAACTCACGTGTTGTTAGGAGACTCTTTAGACTGCCTCCATTAGCCAGGTTAATTGTAAAAATTGCCACAGATTGAATCTGAAACAAACTTGACAATTTGCCTCTTCTTTGTATGGTGTAAGGGAATAAACCTTTTTAGCCACCTGGACAAGCTGTTATAATTATTCTCACAGATCGTATGGGCTCTGGCTCTTTCATATGGATGCTGCGGCAGAGGGGAAGAACTGTGCTTGCAGGAAGAGTCCAGTTGGTGCAAGTCAGCGGGCAGAGCAACTCTGCCTTGAGGGGCTCATATCAGGGCTTCTCAAGAGACTGCTCCATCATGCTGACATTTTTGTCTTCAGGATGTGAAAGAAAAATGATTCTGTGAAGACCAATATGCCTAGCATCATGCCTGGCAAATTTCCTACAGTCTCTGGCACTCGCTGGGGAAAAAATAGCTCAGCTGCACTTGCCCCTTCCTTCATGTGAATAAAACCTACAACTTATGTCTAATTTTTGTTTTGAAAATATAGTATGCTCTCTATCTATCTATTTATCTGTCTAACTACATATGATGAAGATAACTATGCTCTAACCTATTGTTTATCTCACTGCAAAATCTTCACTGGAACAGAATGATTCACAGTAGTTTGATACACAGTGGGTGCAAATGACTGTTCAGAAGGTTGTGCAGGGGGTTGGTACATAATTCTTTTTCTATAACAGAGAAGGAACATATAATGCATACATTGTGTGCCTGACATATTTTTATAACAGAGTACTAAGAAAATACTTGCTACCTGAAATATTTCTGTAAGTCACTGAAGCAAGCAGTCCAACATGTGGGTTACATTACATTCAGAGCTGATCTTAGTTTTGTAACACACACTAAACAGCAGTATGCAGGAGGTTCAGGTTTAATAAAACTTAAACTTTCAGTGGTGCATACAGACAATAAAGATTTAAGCATGCTGGGCATGATCAGCATACTAATTGCTGCATTAATAAATCCTGAAGCCTGGGCTGTTTTGAAAGGCAAATAAAATTATTGTAGAAACCTTGAAGAGCATTTACTTGGAAAAGTTAGCATATGTCTGTACTGAGATGTGCGTGAATGTAAAATTTCAGTGATAACACTGATCAGATGTTTTTTGTGTTTCTTCTACCTCTCTGTTCTGTGCAATCAGGACTTTGCCATGTTTGATGTTAAGTCATTCTGCCCTGGTGTTTATTGACAAAACATCACTAAAACGAATCATGTTTCTGTAACTACTAGTGATAATGCAGTTTATCTTTCATTTGCAATATTGTGTTGAATAAGTCATGCTGTACAGATGAAGGGATCCCAAAGAATAAGGCTGGACAGAGGTATCTATTCAACTACAACACTTCAGACCACAACCACAGGCAAAAGGGAACATGACAGCAATTGCCCCAGCATAAGAAATTGTCCCAGATATCTGTTTCACAAAGCTGGAGTGCAATATTTCCCAGGAGGCTGGGGAAACAGGAGGTCCCCAAGGCCTCTTCTCATGTCAAAACATGACCACAACTGGGTCTGAACTGATGTGAAGCAGTACTTCGAGTGCTGCAGGCCAGCACATGGCATCTTGTCCGGCTGTCAGCAAGAAGCTCTCTCTTCTCATGTCTGGAGATATGAGTCTCTCCAGCAGACCCCCAGCCCCTCACCAGAGAGAAACGCTGCCTGCATCTTGCAGAAACAGACTGGGTATCAGCGGCAAAAGGTTTTTCAGCTTAGAAAGGACAAACTTTCAAAGGTGAAAAGAAAGATTAAAAAATTAGCCCTGAGAGTTTACAGAAGTTGAAAGTACTCTGTGCATTTCCAAACCTAGTGATGGAAGAAAGATGGCTCTACACAAAAAAAAAAAAAAAAAAAAAAAAAAAAAGAAGCAGTGTTTTATTTTCACAGGGAGTTCACTTGCCTAGCAAAAAGTGCACTCACTCTTCTTTACTTCCTAAATAAAAATTGTTTATTAAAAAGATTGGAATTTTTTTTAATGAATGGTAAGATTAATGAGCCGTGCTCAAGCAGCAATGAATCCTGCCAGCTTGTGCATTAGTCAGCTATTAACATACTTCTTGGGTAATTTGAAGGCATTTTTTCATAGTGCATTGGAAATCACAAAAGACTCGTTGAACTCAACAGGATCCTTACTCCCAGTTAGCTTGCCTTACAGTCTGATGTCTGTGGCTGTTCTAATACATTTTGTCATTTTTCTCAGTGGCATCAATGCATTTAGTGGAGAAAATCAGCGAATACTGTAAGGTGAAGAGGGCTTCCTTTTAGAGACACCTCATTTTTAGCACAACAGTCATCCTAAGTCTCTCTCTCTCTGTCTCCCACTACTATTACATGGACTGTAAGAACAGGGAGTTGAGACCTGGAGGCAGAGAAGATGAAAAAAAAGATTACATCTCTTTCCTCGTAAGCTCTTGTCTACCCGGTCTGACACAGATAGAAGCACACATTAGAGCTGTAAGTTCTGAATGTCGAGCAGAGTGTTTCCAGCACGCAGAAGATACAAACACGGTACACAATACTCCCACTGGGAGAAAATGATGCGCAAAATGTGTTTTGTTATTGCAGCGTCAAAAGGAATCCCCAGGCTGGAGAAGCTGTGTTTTCTAGTGAAAATCAGGGATGAAATATGAATGAATAAAAGATACATAGTGAGGCAGCCGTTTTGGCAATAGTACCTATAGTACCTCAGACTTCCATCAAGCAATTTTAATGAAGCAGGAAGCAAGGAACTGGGATTATACTAAAGGACCTGGACCCAGACTTTAGATACCAGACACGGTTCTCAAGTCTGCAGCAGATTCTGTAGGTGATATGGATTAAACTAGCCTTGCTTTTGCCTCAGGCTTCCAGTTGTAAAGTGGGGGCAACAAGAACACAGGCCTTTGGTTTTTCCTAGCATCTCTTGTCTCCTGTGCTGGGTCCCCTCGAGAGAGTAACCATCGTCTACTAGTCATTTCTACTGTGGTCAGCAGTGTTGTGGCCAGCAGTGCTTGGTCTCAGTGAGATCTGGTGGCTTTTAACCTCATAGAGTCGACAAACTTTGATTTTGGATTGCACACATATCAAGATAAATGTTTGCGGTGTCTTGGGTCCTAAGTGAATGTCAGTAGTTCTTAGGGCTCTATTCTGTCAGTTTATGTACCAAGTTCCATTTTTCCTGTTGATTACCACATGCTCTTTTCTTCTCTTGAAACAGCTGCTGTAATAGGCACAGATTTATTGGCCTCCAACTCAGACCTCAAAGGCAAACCTTTCAGGCTCCTAAGCATACATCCCATGGGAAATCTGCAGTTTCCCGAGGTACTGTTCCCTCCTTTCTTCTGCCTGACAATCCAATAAAGAGCTTGTCAGGACACCACAGCAAAGGTTATACAGGATTCACCCAAAGGACTGGAGAAGTAACAGACCTGTTTCTCACTGCACAAAGCAATTCAGCTTTCTAAGGACAGTGGTATCCTCTCCAAAACCCTGCCTGAGGGCATTTTCTATGGTGATTAACCAGGCTTTGCAGCACTATGGAGAAATACTCCTTTCTTTGCTGAGACACTCAAAGACCTAGTGCAAGAAGCACTATTCCCATAAGGATAGGAATACATGGTGTGTTGCTGTACTGCCTGCACAGCAGCTGCTGTGGATCCTTTAATGCACCAAATCCACAGCCAGTCTCCAGTGCAGACATGCCCTTATTGTTACAGGTCAGTCTCCTCTTTTTGATGCTTTCAAGGGGTATGTTAAATGAATCTCACTCCTTTTAAAGCCTGGCTGTCAGAGCCAGGGGAAAGTGTTCCCCATGTGGAGCCATGTTCCCAAAACACACTCTGCTGGCTTAGGAAATATTTCAGAATTCAGTCCTCCTCCTGTTGTAGCTCTGTGCCATTTCTAATAAAAGAAGCTTAGCTGTACTTTTAAAATTCTTTGACTAGGGATTGTTTAGTTTACAGTGCTTAATACCATGCACTGCATCCTGACTCTGGTTGCCAACGTGACGCCACTGCTGAACTTCACATTTGAGCTAAGTTTGGCAAGATTTTGGTAAGCATAGGCTAAGGTTCAAGCAAGCATGAGTTAAACATTACCTGGGGTAGAAACTTTAACAAAACAGGATAATAGCTGAGTTTCTAGTTTTCAAGTGTTGGTTTCATTTGAACCACAAACTCAAAACTGAATATTACAAGATCGTTTAGAAGCCATGCCTGCATTTGCAACACAAGCACTGGGTCACACTAAGCCCAAGTGATGAGTGAATCCTAATAAATGAATTCTGTTTATTCAGACCTCTAGACATTCAGAGTATGCTGGAAATCTATTTATTTGCCTAGTGAGATTTACTGTCTGGCCATTCTGGAAATATCATGAGAACAGTCTCTTACTATATCTGTTTTATCACTCGTGATCTTACTCAAACCCACAAATCCAAAATTGCCGGTCCAGAATGGCAGATAACATTTTTAAAGCCTGCTAATCTCAAGTTTTTATTGTTTGTCATAAGCATCTAGGTTCAGTCTTATTTTATTTGAGCTGGTGAAAAAAAAAAAAAAAAAAAAAAAAAAGAGGGAAGCACAGAAATTGCTCATGAGCATACCTGTATACTACACAGACCAAAAGTCCCATCACGACTTGCATGGCTCGGGGGAAGGTTCCAAAACATAAGCTCATCTGGTCATACAGTCACTCGGACAGAAGGTGAAACATGCTTGTCAGCTTCATTAAGTATTGCACTAAATCTGTGAGCAGCAAAAATAGCAATTGCTGATCAGTTAAAAAAATACACTGATTTAAAATAAAAAGCTGTCTACTCCACAGTCTACACCCTACAAAAACAACATACTAACAGTAATGTATTTAAATAAACTCTTCAAAAATGTTAATGGTAAAGGGATATACCCAATATAACGCAGAATAGAAACATTTCTGGTTTGATATTTTTAGTGTTCTGTAGATGAGGTATCCAAAAGTAACCATTCACCATAAACCTGTACTTACTAAGTGGTAGTAACCAAATTCTGTTGGGACATTTGATGCTTCCGTACTATCTGGGTGCCCTGTGACCCACAAGAGTACATTCTCAAGGTGTGAAACTCAGAATTTTTTTTTAAATCGTTATTTTTGAGTGATTATAGAATAACTAAGGAAACACATATAGGACTCTTTATAACCCAGCAATAATGACTAAATAAGAAGAAATTATGACTCTTGAAATAAAATATGTATTTAAAATAGCTCAAAACAGTGTATTTACACATCTGCAGGGGTTGATTTTCTGCTTAGTGACAAGCTATCACAGTTGCTCGATAGCGACGCCAGTCCCAGCTGCAAAAGGTAAGAAATTATAAATAATTAACAGGAAGAAAATCAACCTTAATAATCTGTCGTGCTGGATTCAATACATAGCTATGCTCCTTTTGTGCACAGCGTAGTCCTCCCCATGTAAATAGGGAGTCTCTGTAGCCGATGTGCTCCTTTCTCAGTAAGATTAATTATGTGGCTCAGCCCCGCTGGCAAGGAAACATACACCCCCCCACATGTCAGTAGAAGTATCCTCATCACCAGTCATGTAAAATCTGACCCCTGCCTGTCATGACAGTCTCTAAAACATGGAGTATTCTCTGAACCACTGCCAATTTTTTGGTCATTCACTGCATCAGGAGCAGCAGTCGCTGTTCTCTGTGTATGTGTGCATTATGCCTTAATGTATAAATACACATACGTTTAATGCAGTTAGTTTAAAAATGAGAGGGGGTGGAAATGAGTGGAAATCCCAAGTGATTTCTTTTGGGGGTTGATACTTGAAACTTTGAGTTTCATTCATAACAATATGTAAAGACTAGCGGTCTTGATGTGCCTCTCTTTGGGGAATTTTTCACAGATGAACATTTTCCCTAGTCTTATTTCATAACGTGTGAGTGAAATACAGTACACAATAGATTGATAGGGCTGTTTTAAAGAAGTCTTTGTCAAAAATTCCTGCATGCTTGACCCATTTCTTCAGTAGTAAGTCCTACCAGAAATGCAATCTGAATATACAGTGAGTAGGACAAATGTGGCTTGGCATAAGCAGCTGCAGATCTGCAGACGTGTGCCATGATGGGAGGTGAGTGCTAGCTGAATTGCTGCTCCACTGAAAAGGCACCTGTTGAAATAAAATACAGTTAAAGAGCAAAAGACTCTGTTACAGTGGAGATCCTTAGTAGCAATGCGGAGGTACGACCACATATGTGTCTGAGCATGCGCATGCGTTTAGCACGTGAAAACAGGAATCATTTTCTTTCCACACAAGCTGAGGGGGCAGTTGAGTCCCCACCAAGAGCCCAGGGCTGGAGGAGGAGAGGGTCCAGAGCAATGCACTGATTTGATAGAATCTGAATTATCCAAATGCTACTGAATAAATGGGTGGGCTAGTGTATATTAAAAGCAGTGTTTTGATGCATTGATCTAGTTTCAAATTATTTTAACAGGCAAGCAAGCTTTTTCACGGGGTATTTGGTACATCATGAAAACCTTAACGTGGTCACTTTGCCATCTCCTTTTCTGCTCATAGCTGGAAAATTTACAGAGCCTGTGAAAGACCTGTGCACATGTGGTGAGTTTACACAACAGAGGGGCATATGGCTGTATTCCTCTTCGGCTAATGAGTAGAGTGTAGGTTTCTGAGGGTGATTAAAAGGAAGAGTCTCCCAACAGTCACATGCACTGAACGTGAACTTCTTGGACCTGTAATCACTGCAGATTCTGGTTTCACACCAGAAGCACCTTTTCCTACTCCCCCACGGGCTGTCAATTAATGCTGGATACTTCAAACTCACCAAAAGGTTCAGGAAGATAGATTATCTGGAATTAAGCAGGTAATACTTGGCAAAGGGGGGAAGCAGAATAAAAAAGAAGTGAGACCCAAGCTGTGAATGCAGGTTTTTAACTTCTTGCCATTAATTATACTCTTGATTAAAGACTGACACTGAAAACCATGCACAGCCCACGGACCTTGCCTATGAGGGCAGACAGCAGAGGTGAAAAAGGTCCACTGGGCACTAAAATGGGATTTGAGGGCTACATCTTTCATGCAGTAGGTCAGAAACTTAAGGTTACCGTGCCATTTGATTTCTCTTTATTAATCTTAATTGCTAAAACCAGAGAACCACCCAGAAAAGCCAAATCTTGCCAGTAGTTTGTTGTTCCTGGACTTTTACAATTTCTTTCTGGGAGTAGCTTTTAAGAACTGACTATCAAGAACACCATTTATAACTCAAAGGAACTTATTGTCATACCTATTTGAAGCCATATGTTTAGATCTGTATTTACAATAAACAAATTCACTATACACAAACTTACAATATATTTAGAGTACTTCATTCCATAAATTATATATTATTTCCCTTAGATAAATAAAACATTGTTAGAGTCACAGTGATATTAGATGTACAACAACTGTTGGTGTCAAAACAGGTTAATACCACAAATGGTATATCAAAACCTCTTCCTTGCCCAGTCTAAACCCATTCTGGACCAACAATGGGAAATACATCACAAGGTTTTAGTGCCATTTTGCATGATTAACCAAAAAAAAAGAGGCAAGGTGAGGCCAGGCCAGGCAAAGAGAGGGAAAAGCCCTCCTCTGCGGTGCTGATAGTTTCTAACACTTTTTCTGTTACACATGCTAACATCCTCATCAGGATGACCTGGGGCTCGAGTCCTTCCTACTTGCATAAATGCAAGTACTGGCCACCTTCACATGAGAGACAGGGAAGAAAAGTCATTTTGAGTGAGGAAAGACAGGAGAAATTGTGGACATGTACACACATTATTTCTCTTCTCTCATTTATGAAATCTATTTTTTGATGCTGTCAGTAAAAGCTGAAGAGATGGCCTTTTTGGGGACCTGAGGTGACAGATCGTACTATTTTCCCCTATTGATCCAAATGGCAGAATTGCCTGCAAAACACCCACTGGGAATTCTATCTTTCAGGACAGCAAAGGAGATCATAGAACCATAGAAACATAGAATGGTTTGGGCTGGAAGGGACCTTAGAGATCATCACGTTCCAACCCTCCTGCCATGGGCAGGGACACCCTCCACTAGCCCAGGTTGCTCAAAGCCTCATCCAGCCTGGCCTTGAACACCTCCAGGGGTGGGGCATCCACAGCTTCTCTGGGCAACCTGTTCCAGAGTCTAACCGCCCTCATAACGAAAAATTTCTTCCTAATATCTAATCTGAATATGCCCTTTTTCAGCTTACAACCCTTGCTCCTCATCCTGCTGCTACATGCCCTTGTAAAAAGTCCCTCCCCATCTCTCCTGTAGCCCCCTTCAGGTACTGGAAGACTGCTATAAGGTCTCCCCGGAGCCTTCTCTTCTCCAGGCTGAACAACCTGAGGCTGATGGATTTGTGCTGATGTTAATTGGACTTCTGCTCAAAATTTCTTGATCCTGGCTACCTGAGTTTAAGTACCCAAAAGGGTAGTCTGGATTCCTGAACTGATGAATGTGGAAGTTTTAGGTGTACACATGGACTTGTGAGCTGAACTTCACCTACACCAGAGGGGAAAATTTTCTGAATAGTGGTGAATTACTCTTCAAGGAAAAAAAGCAGAAGCCTCAAAGCTGTATCGTAGCTGCTTAGGTAGACAAGTCAGATCTTGCAAATAGGAAATAATTACTTGCACAAGAATATCTGTTACCTAATGTTTACTTTTCAACCAGGAGGTTCTGATGCTTACAAGAGAAAAAGATAAATTTTCTGTAGGCTTCTGCACTTGTAAATCTACTGCATTTTTAAAAACTTCTTGATATAGTCATTAAGCTGAATTTATTTCAAGCATTAATATAGTTTTTGCATCTCAGCATATCTGACAGTGCTTTTTTCAGAATGAAAAATTTGCCAAGGAGTAGGTAAAAGAGACTAAAAGATTTGTTTTCTTTAAGTCAGGTTCATACTGCTTCAATAAGCAGTTTTACTTCTGTTATCCTCCGATTTTTAATCCTAAAGAACAACTGAAGATGCGTTTATTTCCTTGGTGCAGTGAGCATGCACAATTGGTGAATATGCATTATCTAATAACTCCACACTGTCACCACCTGCTTACCCACATATTGATCATGTATTTTTTCTTTCTTCTTCCTCCACTACAGAGACCTCATAAGTGTGATTTTAGTCACTTGGAGAGAAGCTTTTGTTTTGCTTTGAATGCAACATGCTGCACTTTTCAAAAGTTAGATTAAAATTCTGTAAAGGAACTACAAGCCCTAACTAAAGCTGTGAAATATGCACAACCGGTGCACTGATCTTAGGTAAAAGTCCTTTCCTGGGCAGCCCAAATGTCCCTGGCAGCAATCCTTGTGAGTCTGGGTGGACAACCTCCAGGCAGAATCAAACCTTTTGCTCAGAAACCTGCTGAGGAGCTTGAGAGAGACCAATGCAATGTTACAGCTTGAGAGGAGTTTTGAGGAGATTTATCAATTGAGTTTGAAGCTCTGCATAAGAGGAAAAAGCTAGGGTTGCACAGAATGATTGGGCATGACAAAGAAATACATTTGTCCTTGGAAAAATAATTAATTCTGCAGTAAGGGAGGTTCATAGGTGAGTGAAATAATGCAGTGGGTCAGGCTTTTGCAAGACCAGGCAATTTGTAAGATTAATAGGAAAGTTTTAATCACAAAGAGATGACAGAGTGTCTGATTCATACAGGCAAAGACAGAAGAGGCAAACAAGTTTCTGTAAAGACTAGAAGTATATAATGTTGTTATGAACTGCCAGAGGTATAGTGGCGCTTATTAGTCAGTAAGAAGGAACAGTTCCAAAGCAGGACACAAATCAGCAACGGTTATGGAGTACTAATGTACATACTGCCATGAATCATACAATTTTCCAATGGTAAAAAATAAAAACATATAAGTACTATTTGTGTTTTATATGCATTCAGTTCCTGACTTATTATTATTTCTTAAAATATCATAAACCAAACATGGTCTTTAATCCATCATAGAAACCCCCTGTATCTAATCTCACTGTAGCTGTTGCCATATGGGCTGTGCGAACATTATAAAAAGAAAACAGTAATTCTATGATAAGCAAAACAGGAAATTAGAGGTTGCTGATGATGAAACTGATATCCAACTGGTAACCTGAGCAATGAAATCACTAAGCCTTTCCTGTACTATAAATTTGATTTCCTGGGACATATTTAATGTTTTTGTTAGATTTCTTGGATAGTATGCAGTGGGTATTTTTAGCTAAGAATCATCACCACCATTTTTTTCAGGTCCCTCAAAATAAGTAGCGTGTTAAAAACATTATGTGGGAGCGGAAATCTAAAGCGTGCTCATATTATAGTGTCAGCATTTACTTACAACTGGGCCTGTTGTGCAGATAACACTTAAGTGATGAGAGGGGGAGGGGACTTAAGCAGTGCACACTCTCTACAAAGGCTGCTTAGTAACCAACATTGCATTGCCTCACTGGAAGCTTTATGTTTGTTCAGACTATTTCATTAAGAAGCAGCAAAGAGTCCTTCTGCAGGGTAGAGAGGAGGGAGACTCAGAGAGCAGCAGCCAGAGTAAGTGAATTGAAATTGCAGCCCACAGAAGCCTTTTTCTCAAAATGGAGAAAGTAAAAGATTTTGGTATTTTGTGAACTGCTGTTAATCCTTGAAACCATGATAGCCATGTCTCTGACACCAAAGTATAGGCCATTTATTTATTATTACAGGTAGTGGTGTACTAAAATGCAGTGGGTTTTGAGAGACAGATCATATCATTGGTCAATTCAACTACAAAATGATGTTGGCTTTAGTGAACTTATACACAGTATCTGGCACAAATCTGCATAAACACTATTGAGAAATGTCCTGGCACCTCTGTAGACATTGTTTTAAAGCTTGCATATTGTTTGGCTGGCTTACAAATGGTGTTTTTAAGGGATGGTTCACAATGGCTTGAGTCTAAGTAGAGAGTTGTGTTTTGGAAGTCTTATTCTCCTGCACCTCTGAAGGCCAGAGGCTGGAATTGTCCAAATTCACTGCAGTGAAATGAAGCTGGGAATGATACCTGGCATAGGGGATGTTTACTGGGGAAAGGTCTCTGGAGGCAAATAAGAGAGCAGCAGGAGGAAGAAGCGGGCTGAGAGGTAACTACAATCACGAGAGCGTTAGCAGCACAGTGTAGGAGATTGTATCCCAAAAGCGGTGAATGAGGTCTGCAGCAACAGACAAAGTTACCTCATAACAGAATTTATGTGTGTATTATGTAAGAGTGTGTGTGTGTGCATGTGTGTATAATTAATATGAATTAGTCAATCTGTTGTGAGTTCTTTTCACGGGCCTCAAGCACAAGGACAGAGTGTACATAAGTCAGAAACTAAATGAGCTGGTTCGCAGAAACATAGCATGAATGCGTAGTGACAAAATCACAGAGGCCAAGGCATAAAACAAATGCAGTTCATATGGGACACCAAGAACAACTAATGCAGAGGAACACAAGCAGGAAAGGAGCTTTGTCCCCCCATCCTGCAACAGATGTCTACTCTGAAAGAGTACACAGAGCGTTGATTCAATGCACCAACCTTAAGCCATTAAACTCTACCTGAAATACTGTGAAAAATCTAGATCCTCTTGCCAAATACTCACAGTAATTTCTGTGCCACAAAAAGAGGGCAGAAGAGGATCAAGCATACTGCCTCTGCCCTAGGACCCTGCAGTAGTGCAAAATGTCTTCTAACTCCCAGAACATTGCACACAACTGCTTCATTCTGTGGAGAGCAGGGAGATGGTCCTGGCTAGTGTGATCTCTGGGAGGGAAATTCCCCTTCCAACTCCAAACCTGTCAGTGAGGGTGAGGGTAAGGGTTGGTAGGAGGCAAGGGTGCTACTTGCTATGTGAGTAGTAAAAGGGAGACCACAGAATAGTATGGGAAAACTACAGACAGGGGACATTTGGGGAAGACCATTGGTGTACTAGAAGACTGAAAAAGGACAAGTTGGCATGCAAAGGTGTTTGGAGTGATGTACTTGGGCAGTAGTTGTCAGTGATCACTAATGGCATGGGAGGCTGTGCTGAGCATGGATTTGCCACAGTCTGCCCTGGGATCTGGTACTAGTATTTTCATTAGTGACTTGGATGTTAAATAAGCAATGTGTTAATCACATTTGCAGGTGACTCCGGTTTGGGCAGACCTGTAAACAGCAAAAGAATTAAATTGAACTCTACACAGTGGCTAGGAAACTGAGAAATAACATTTTAAAATATTTAATTCAATAAAAATGGGTGTAAAGTGCTATGTAGGAATGGCATAGGCACAGGACAGGGAACAAGTTGCTAAGGGTGAATGCCGTACAGGGGTTGGATGGAAGGAGAACCTGCAGGGTAGGGAGGTGATCCATCACCTCCACTACAGAAGGAGTCAGAGGGAATTTGGAAAACAGAAATGTCAATAACCAGAGATATAGAAAGAAGGGTCTGTGAAGAAAAATTTGAATGAACAAGAAAAAAAAAATGGAAAAAATATCTAGGGGAAAAAATGAAATAAACATAATAATCTGTTAAATATTTCAGACCTTCAAAGTCCTTTAGACAGGGACTGTTAACATCAATAGGAATTGTCTTTTTTCATTTCCAAATACTTTTTTGTTTTTACTTTTAGAGCTTCAAAAAATTTGAGAGCAAGATTTTGATTCATCTCCTTTGAAAAGTCCTCAGAAGAGAATGAGATGCTTTTGAAAAATGCGTCTTTCACAGTAAACTATAAAGATGTGAGGGGAAACAGCATCTTGTTCATATCTGTGCAGCTACAGTAAAGTCACCAGAATCCATTTGCATCAAAACTGAATCTAACGCACACATCTCAAACGACCTCTGAGTCAGGCCTTGAAATTAGGTCCACAGAGGGATGCAGATGCTCGTCTACCCTGGCTCGTGGCTCAGGCCAAGCCGTGGTTACATGCTCGGCTTCCCTGTGTGCTGTCTGGGACTCGCTGCAACAGCACGCTGGGCCAGGGAGCCACACAAATCAGCTAGTGAAGAATGCTTTAAAGAGCAGCATGTCATGCATTTTGCTTCTTTTGGAGGTTAGGCTCTTAACCCAGGCTGTTGTTCTTTTCAACAAGATAGCAAGGGGTCACCCTCCTCTTATCATACAGGCTAAAAAAGAGCAAGAGGTTGTGGTCGTCACAATAACCTTTTGTCCTCTAATTCAGCGGCTAAAGCACTTCTCAGGACACAGGTTGTTCAAGGCTCTATCAGGATGGTACCCTGGTGACAGAGCTACTGGTGAGGCTGAGCACTCCTCTGTTTGCAGGGTCACACACACAAAAAGCCTTCAGGAGTCATTGTCTTAAGAAGGACCATGATGCTCTAATCAGGTGCATGGGATCCTCATGTGGGAAGACAAGAGACAAGGACTTAGCCCAGCTCTTAGGCTTGCTTATACATTATACATGATGTTTGCGCTGGATAAAATTATTCAGTAGCTCCTAGGAAGGGTCTGAACTCAACCTGCACAGTTCTGTGGTGATTGTAGCCATTCAGGCCATTTGCAGAAGGGTTTTAGGGGTCTCAAAGACTTTATGCACCCACAAAATTATGTGGGGAGGAACTTTATATTATCCAGTCTCTGCATGGACGTGGACTGGGTCCTCACCTTTGGATGACATGGACAATCCCATTCAGTGAAAGAACTTCAATAGAAAACAGGAGTAAACAATCTTCACAACACATTCTGTTTCATCAAGCAAATCTTCAGTATTATCCGTGCATAGACTACAAGACAATCTTTTCAGTCAAAACAGTAATTAAAAAAAAATACAGCTGTGTATGAATTTATTCCTGACTGGTGATATTTATGCGTCGTGAATGCCTGACCAAAGTTTCAAAAAATAAAGAAAAAATAAGAGCGTATCAATGGTTTTGGGTGACATCCATCCCTTTTCCACCTGTCCAATATACTGAAGTGGCATTCATGACTCTTCTAGAGGTTTTGTTTTCAAGGCTTAGTCCCGTAAATGCTGTTTTATGTTATGAGGCACTGAGGCCGTCAGAGAGGCAAATAAATGTCGTGACTATTAGTGAGTGCCAACAGCAACTTGATTGCAACAAAGCCTCAGTTGTTGAGTGTTTTTATGAATACCAAAGTTATTCATTTTGCTCATGGAATCCTGGAATCTCTTCTGTTTTGTTTATGCACATATACACACATTATATATAATATATATAGAAAGCATAAAGAGAAGAAATCTGGAATATTTCTCTCTGCAATGTGTTGGAGTTCAATTTACTCAATGGTCACATGACCTGGTTGCTTGTGAAGTCCTAGTGCTCCTAATTTCTGAGCAAAATGCCTGTGAGAAGTTGCCAAGAGATGAATTAATAGAGCATTTGCATATAGCAGTATTTTAAACTCATAGATATGGGAGATTATAAAAGAGAGAATATAGCATAGAATTGGAAACACTCAATTTTTTTGTTCATTTTTTCATTTTTCTTCCTTTTCCGTGTTCTGTTTTACAGGAAGTTTTCTTCATTATAAAATGTCAGTGCCCCACACTGGGTGAGACAGTTCTGAGTCTTCATCTAAATTTGTGTTTTTAGGAACTGTAAGTATTCTCGCCATTGAACTCCAGAGCTTCAATTCCATGTTTTGGGCATCCTCTGCTGGTAGAGTGTCTTTGATTTGGTTTGGTTTTGGTTTTTTTTTTGTTTTTTTTTTTTTTTTTGCAGTTCTTGATCACAAATCCATGTTTCTTCCTTTATGAACTGTAAACTCAGGTTCTAGAACATCATGAACCATCTTCAAGGAGTTTATCATCAATGACACAAAATATTTGAGAACATTTCGTTGCCCTTTCTGTTTTTGCAGCCTTTTCTTTTTGTATTTTGATGAGAGTTTCATCTCATGTTCAGAGCAATACTTCCTACTGAAGTCAATGAATGCTTTCATTGTGAGTAAGGCAGGCCCACACAGGGTACTTTTTGGCTGGTTTCATGATTCATAATTCCATACGTTCATACTTACAGGGAAGACCTGTTAATGTGATTTTATGTCACCCACCCAGCTTTCTCCTATGTCTTGATGGAGATCTTCTACAGCCCTTTGCTGTGCCCAGCTTTGTTGCAGTATTATGGATTCTGTTGGACTGCCTCCATTAGAAAAGTCACGTCTGACTTTGTGTTCAAAGACTCGTATTTGTTTATTAAAATGTTGCACTCAAGTCAATATTCTGTAAACATTCCAAGTCAGACAGGACTTTCCTGTAACTTATTGGCATTATGTTCAATAGCACGATCCTGACAACAGATTTATTGCAATGTTTAACACTATGTCAAGTAACATCTCTCCTTTAGGTCAAATCCTGATCCATTTTAGTGCAATTAAATCAGGCAGTCTAAAGGGCAAAATTCACCCTTAGACAAGTATATTTCGCCCCTTTGGCCCCTTGTGCCTTTTTCTTGAGGCTCAGCAGAGTTTACACAGACACTTGCTTTCCCGTTCAGCTGACTTACTGCCCATACTTGCTGTTCTGTTCAACGATGTACGGATGTGTCCAACTGCTCTCAACATTGTTGGGTTTCTATATGTTGTAGGAAGAAGTAATGGACGCTTCTTCAATTGCATGACAACCAAACACACAACCCCACAACTAATATTTGGCTTTGTTTGATTAAGATGAATGATATCTTTAAAGGTTCCACCATGTACAGTAATCATTATAGTCATGTGGACATCCCCTTCCTTAGCTTCTTTAGTCATGACTTTTGCCCTTTTTTCTTGATTGATAAGTGACAACTTTACATTCTGGACCTTGAAATATATATTTACAGTAGTCTAAGAAATTTGTCCTTAATCAAAGGAGGCTTGACTTGCCAGCATATCTTTAGAATATTATTGAGTAACTCATTAAAATGTTAATAGCTTCTGTCAGGATTTATTGATCTTGATGTCAGCTTTTCTCAGAATAAGAAATAAAGCTGATTTTTATCTTATCTTCAGACGATGCTGAGTGATCAGTACTTAAATAGAATAATGAGAAGTGCTTAAGTAGAATAATCAGCATGTAGCACATGCATCACTTCTAAATACAGACAGAGCTCTCCAGATATATGAGTGTATTTTATGTGGTGAAATAATACGTAACATAAGGAAAATTAAGAAGACACTTTATCTGGATGATTTTGACAAAATCTAATAGAGGCACATGGAATACAATCATGTCAAACATTTTATCTTGGATAAAAAGATATTTTTTAAACAGCAATGCCTAGTAAAATGACAGTATGAGTGCCCTTGTTGTTCATTGCATCTTAAATTATGCAAATTAAATAATGACCAAATTCTATTCCACTGAATTTCCAGAAGACAAACATTTGATACAGAATATTTTCTCCTGTTGTCACATTGCTTTGGTTTTATGTGAAACCAAACAAAAGACTGACTGACTTAGTGAGGGGAGGGAAGGGTATTTGTTTTTCAAAGGCACTGTTAGTCTCAGAATCTTTCCCACCATGAGCAGTGTTGTCCAACGGGAGTAAAAGCACAAATCCCATGCTGACACTAGAAGAGGCAGGATTGTCAAACGTCAAGATGAAAGGAAGATGTAAGAGAGAAGAATCTGTCTTTTATATCTTGCTCTAAAATTATTAAGTCAACCTTCATCAGGACACTTCTTTCGAGTAGGTCGACAAGTATTTTACAGCATGTTCAGGACTTTTAACAGATGGGTATGATGTTGTGATACTTTGCTAATTTGAAAGGACCCTGACAACAGTATATAGAAATCTGTCCCTTAAAGTTTTACTTATGTAGCAGCCTGCAAGCAAATTCCCTCTGAGCCTGGCACGTACTACCCACTGTACCCTGTGCAAATATGCCGTCACCTGGTACCTGGAAGGTGATAAACATTTACTGGCAAAAGGATTGGGACATTGCAAATGGGCTAAAAAGTTACCTGGCTGCATTTAAACTGCAGCGTGGTCAGCCTGGGAAAAAGCTACATTATGTAAGTGTCTGCAACAAAAAAGGCTCAGCCTTCTGGTGCAAGAGATGCTTTGAAATCCCATGTTCTTATAACTTAGAATTCAAAAAAGATGGTGGGTTATTTAGTAGTTTATTTATAAGGGCAAGAGCAACGGCCAGAGGGTGATGAACGTCATAAAACTTAAAAAAAATAATAATTTTAAGACATCCTGAGAGAAGCTTCTTTCTAAATCAGAATGCCTTGCCTGGATACTAGGTAAAGTCTGCAGTCAAGGAGAATTTATAGGAATTATAGTTATGAGTGATATTGTTATGGACTTGGTCAATTTACCTTTTCATCAGATTAGTCAACATAATAGGACTATGAAATCTGGAAAAAACAGCCAGATGTCATCACATGCTCAATGAATTTTAATCTGGCATTTATAGTATTTGAGAATAGGATGTGAAACATGCTAAATGATGTCTAGTTTATGTGACTTACAGTACTGATTTTCATTAACACTTTTCTTGTGACATTTGCCAATAAATCCTGGAATTACCTGCATTCCTTTAAAAGGACAAAAGCAACAGCTGTAAGGATGCAGTAAGAAATGTTATTTGGTATATGGTTAACAGTATGCATTTCTAAAACCTGACTGGATTGGAGCATATTAATTGTTTGTGCATAAACTACAATCTTCATAACGGTTGTCCAAAGTGACACTTTTAAACAGTGAGGTCTTCAATGTGCAGATATTTAAGTTTATGGGTAATTTTACTTTTATGTGTAATCCTGTTCGATATGCAATATAAAGTTGCTCACATATGTAAGTGGCTTTAGGATCAAGGTCAGGGTTTATAGAGTGACTTGAGATTCCTCAGGATAAAAATGCCATCTAGATGTAAAGATACTGTTTGTTAGGCATTACTGCTTTACAGACAGTAAATTTAATGGGCCTGATTTTCATTTACCTTTACAGTCAGATGAGGGATCTATTTTGGAAAAGTCATCACTGTGGGGGAAGAAAAACAATAGCCAGGAAATTGCTAATGTTAATGTGATGTAAAGTCAAGCAACCATTTCGAATCTCGTTTAAACTTTGATTCAGGAAGGGACTGAAACATGTGCTTAATTTTAATCATGTCAGCAGTCCCAGCAGTCAGTGAGACCACTTAAAGTTAGGCGTATTCTGCCTGCACAGAGGCCTCAGTCAACAGAGTACAAAATACATTACCATTCCTCATCCGATTTGCCTGTGCCCAGTTCTTAATGGATGGATGGTCTTCTCCTAAAACACAATGACAGAATAGATATTTAACAGAGCAGAAAAACTTCTCTGCTGAAGTGAGTGAAATGAGATGGTGAGATTTCACTGAGCAGAGAGAGAGTCACATCCTTAGAGACGTGTATATTTTAGAGGGACTAAGACAGAAGCCCAGACAGAATCCCTAATGTAGGTGCTCTGAGGAATCAAGCGTATCACTCTTTGATGGCTCATACTGGGTACCCACACTCCTAACTGTCTAGACTAAACACCTAAAGTAAGAGGGCATGAACATTTGCCATAGAGGTTTATCTGTCTTCTGCTACCCCCTAGGGCAATGTGTTGTGTCATATTATTCATCTGTGCCAGCAGTAAATAATTGCATCAAAGAATTCACCACAACTATGCAAAGCCAAAGGCTGTTCAGAACTGTCTTCCTTTCAATGGCGCTATTCAAATTATCTGTATTATTCTTCATTTTAAGAATTAATCTTACAAGCGAGCTACTTCGAATGTCTGCTTAAAACAATATCCTCTTGTGTATTGAATTTAAAAATAAAGTGTACATTCTGGCTTTTCATAGTACATATTTATAAATAAGACATGGTCACAGTCCATATTTTGCACTTTCATTTTGAAATGCTGTGTGATCTAGAATTTGATGAGGGGTTTGGGTTGGTTTTTTTTTTTTACAAATACAGAGATCAGAAAGAGCCATTTATGCTGTTTCTGAAGTAATGATGTGCAACTTAATGTTCTGGATAATCATTCATATGTGTATTTATACATGTGAGTATGTGTAGAGATATTTTCATATACTGTGAATCTGTGTTTTTTCCTGTATCTTTAAAAAGTTTTCTCGCAACGGAAAATATTTACACAATTCTTCAGGCATCTGCATTCTTTTGAAGAACCCATTAAAATAAATTTCCTTCTGACACTCAGGGACTTAAAGAACTGTAAGGAGTCTTTTAAAACATTTTTAGCTTAAAATTGGCAAGCTGTATTTATTTAGGTTATATATATTTTCTCACAATAAATAAATGGGTATTGTATGCGATTACAGCTAAAAAATAGGACTGGGAGAAGAGTGCTTTTTGAACTTTGCAAGCATCTTCATGCATGATCTGGGGCAATTTTGTAGGTTTTAAGATTGTTCCGATTTTCTCTTCTCTTTCTCAGAGATCTCCATGAATCTTTGGTAGGATCCAGGCCACAGGATGCCACACATGACTTCTGTGTTTCTGGCCTCGTGGGACTGGTATGAAATTTAAAGAGCTAGAGGTGAGACTTGGGGTTTTTGAATCAATATGCTATGAACTACCCACCAAGTTATGGGAAATTTATCATATTCCTTGGTAAAAATTGTCTTATTCCTTATCGAACTCTACATCATGCAGTCAAATACCACACGCCCTTGGTATGACAGACAAGGAACCTCCTTGGGATGATACTTTCTCACAGTACATTTCCAGCAGAGAAATGGGGAAACTAAGGTACTCGGATTCAGTTATTATTCCTGGCCTTGGGTCTGACAGATGTTTGGGATGCCAGCCTGATACCTTTCAAAATTACTTGCAAAATCACAGGCAAAAACTCCTGTAGTTGTTGGAAACATGTTCAATTGAAATTTGTTGGGGTACAAAACATATTGTGCATGAATGCAGGACTGCTTTAGACCATGTTATTTTCCACTTTTCCCAGGCTTCCATATGAAAGGTTCACTCTCTTAATTCATTGTTTACTATAGCTTTCCAAAGATCTAATTAGGAGCAGTTACAATGTTTCTTCAGGATGTTATCAGTGTAGGAGGTTGGTCCAGTGTCCTTACCTGCACTGCAGAAGTTTCTACCTCTGCCAGCCCCCAAGGTCAGGAAGCTCCATGGAAACAAAGTAAAAAGCTCAAAATTTTTAAATTCTAAATAAATCTCTACCTTCATTTAGTAATTTACTTATCTTGATCCTTATGAGGCTATGTATAAAATCTTACCAATGTGAGGATTAAGCAACAACTTGTGGCTTAAGCAACAACACAATAAAATGCTGCTGATAAATATTCATCTGACCATGACATGGCTCATGCGACTTGGTAATCGTTCACTCCTTAAACTCAACTGCAAGGCCAACAAAAAATTTTAAAAGAGTTCTTAAATAGATTTTCCCAGAAAAGACTGTGAGCATTGAACCTTCATGGAACATAATTAGAGATGAGAAAATATTCCCCAATAAAAATATTGCAAGGATGCCTTTTATCCTGTCTCCTTTAGCTAAAATTTGCTTTGAAAGATTCCACCTTCCATCTAATCCAATAGGTTGGATTTTAAATTATTTCCCAACAACATGTCTAAAGGGGCATCAGGAAAGAGAACTTCCTGGGAAGAACAAACACCCTGATAAAAGAAGGCATTGTTCTTTAGAGGGGAACATTTTCTAGGCTATTTGTGGGACGAACATTTACACTGTAAAAAGTGCTGGAAAAGCCCATGAAGCTCAATTGGATCTGCTCTAGCAAAGATGCTATTGCTGACTCAGACAGAGGGCAGAGTGTCAGATGTTTTGTGTCCCTGAAAACACTTGAGAGTTTGTGCCCATGACCTTGAGTGTCTCAGACCAAATAATTGGGGTGGATCATGCTGATTTGTTCATAACAGGATGCCCCATCCCTGGAAACATTCAAGGTCAGGTTGGATGGGGCTCTGAGCAACCTGATCTTGTTGAAGATGTCCCTGCTCACTGCAGGGGGGTTGGACTAGACGACCCTGAAAGGTCCCTTCCAACCCAAACTATAATTCAATGATTCTATGATTCTATGATGTCTCACTAATAACAAGACTGCATAATTCATTCAAGCCACTCATTTACACACAAGTAATCTAACCATTTCTCGCCGTGACCAGTAATTTCTAAATGCATTTCTCTTTCTCTTCCAGTTGCATAGGTGAAGTAGAGGATAAAGGCATGTTTCCTTGGATGCTCACAGCAACCAAACAGACAAAACCAATGCTAGGAAAAGCTGATAGGTTTATTTTACCAGCTATCCCATAAAAAGTGGTAATTGACATTTTAATGTATGACATGTTGCATTCCTTCATAACGCTACAGTAATTGAATACACGTGAAACTGTAGTGCACTGGGTGACCCCGGAGTGTGCCACACACCTGGAAGCAGTGAAGTTCAATTAACGTGTCATTGCTACTAATAACAGCTACTAGTGAGAACGTCCAGCCAGTTGCTACAGCAGAGGAAACAGAAATCCTTGTATTTAGACAGATAGGATGCAGTAAACACCAAGGATCCATTGTTTACATGCAGTTCTGTTTTGGATCAACAGTTAAAATCTTATTCTCTTAGTAACTTGCTTTTTCACTAAATTACACAATCTAATTTACCTCTGCACTGCATTTGTCTAGCATTTTGTGCAAAAATTTGCAGATACTAAAATAAAATCAGCTGAGAGCCATTAGTAGACTAAATCAAATAGTACTGAGACAAAGGTTCATGCAACGGAAAGACATAAATCACACACTTGTGCAGGAAAAATCTATGGTAAAATGGCCTTAAGGATTTTATTTAGTCTGTCAAACCCCAGGAAGTTTAGACTTAAGAGTTGAAACTCCTTCTTTAACTTTTTGTTATTTGCCTTATTGTTAAAATTGAGTTAGCAAAAGTCGAACATTAAGCATACGTGTATACAGATGTGCATACACAATCTGAATATTTTCTTCATTTATTTTACAAAAATAGAGGGCATCAAAACTGAAAGCGTACATCTGTGGTAGGCCAGAACAGAGGCGGGCAGGGTTGAAGTTTTTTTTAATATTTCAGCATCAGATCTGATTTCACTAAATAGTAACGTCATGCTCTTGAGACAAGTTATGTGTCCTAGGTACTGAACCTAAGAAGTTATTAAACCATTTAACCAAAAGCTCATAGGGAAGCAAAGATTGCTCCATGTATGGCCTGGTTCCACAACACCTCTATCCTCGCCAGGATTACGGAGCAGGATATCGAGTTACAAAGATGACATCATTTGAAAAAGCCTCCCTTGACTGAAAGCCACGTTAATACTGAAGACCATGATCTTGATTCATGAGGAGTTTAGCCTCTTCACAGGAACCCTGTTTGCAGTATCAGACCTGCGCATTTTTGCTGGTGTTGAGACAAATCTCGGAGGAGCTGTAGTTTCTGCTTGAGTAATCCCCGGAGATAAAACATCTTATTGAAAATGGGTTTGAACTTCTGCAGAGCTTCACTCCTATTCTAGTAGCTATCATCATCACATCTATTTTATTTCTCCAATCATGCTGTTCTCTCATCTTAGATTTGCCTAAGATTTATCTGTCATCTTTATCTCCCCCTAAATTCGCTTCAGGTCTCTAACTGATTCTCTCAGGCATTCATGATAAATAATATTCTCTGTGTTCTTTGTGCTCCTGTTTCCCTTCACTTTGCTTTTATATGTCTTGGTTTAAAGTCTGTCCTGCTGACCTGCCTGAAATCACATATATTTATGGAATTAGTACCAACTTCCTCAGAGATGGGTCTCTAACAGTCACTAAAGCACTGGGTAGGCAGTTGGGAGAATATTTATCTTGTATTAACCGCATAAATATTCAGCTCAGTCTAAAATCCTCTCTGTTTTTTGAACTATCTCATCCAAGCTGCGTGTGTTCAGAGGGTTAGAGACATCAGAGTAATCAATCCCACTGTGAGTATTTGCACTGTCCAATACTTGCAATCTATTCAGGGTAAACAGTGGTCTGCCAATCCCCACTGCAGGAAGGTTTCCCAAGGTATGGTAATAGCATGTCTCCAGTGCTGGAGAAATCCTGAAGCAGACAAGGCTTGGGGAAAAAAAAGATAACAATATAGAAAAGTCTCTGAGTCCAAAAAGGGAGGAAAGAGGAGAAAAGGAGAAAAGCACATTCAGAATTTGACTCTTATATTGGATAGCGGGAGGTTGAGAGACAAAAACTCTGAAACCATTCAAGTGATAAAAGGAGTGTTTGGAGACAACAGTATGAACTAGTTTCTGTTGATGGAGGGAATCTGCTGTTTTCTTCTCTCAGGAAAGAAATACATTGCATTCTGGCAATGCAGAAGATTCTACACAAGTTTGAGGGGAAAGACGACGGAAGGGGGGAGTGTCTTTCTTTCCATTGCAGTATGGTTGCCACCATTTGGGAGACTTAAGCCCAAAAATCTTATTTGGCTGAGGCTGGTTGTATGGAGATGGTTATATGAGAACAGGTGATCTCAGGAATGTCTGGAAACTCCTAATAAGTAGCCCCAGAAAACAATGGAGTAATTTCATATATTGCTCCATAGCAATGTGAAAACAGATTTCTCTTGGGTATTTTTAGACAGGAAAATATAAAAAAATAATTACTTTGGAGACATAAAGCTAGGTGTTGCAGCTCCCTGTAAATAATTCAAATCCTAGCATAATTTCCAAACTCATTGTTAGCTGCCTAAACTGCTCTGGGATTGGACTTTTCCAAAGAGAATTAATAAAAAAAATGAGCAGTGAAACATGTGAGCTAGCTGTGAGAGAGATGCTAAGGGAGCAGACTGGTTCTGACAGCTTTCTTCTTATCTCAGACATCTTCCTCATCGTGAGGTTCCCTGACTTGGACTTTTTTTTTTTTTTTTTTTTTGGAGGGTGGTATTTGGGTTTGGGTTTTTAGCCTATAAGACTAGGAGCAGAACACCAGATTTCCTCATCTTGCTGCCATACCACACAGTGGTCCTGCATTCATGAAGTAAGAAGAAAGTTCAATTGCCTTTGACGAAGTTCAAACTTTTATCTCAGTCTTTGCAATAACAGTGGGATATAAATGGGGCTGAGACTCGCAGTTGCTCCTGTTCACACCAGGCTGCTCTACCTAGAAAAACTAAAGGAAAGGGGGAAAAAATTTACCCTAGCCTGCCTGGCAGAGCTATTGGCTGGGAGAAGGGAGTCCTGCATCTCATCCAAAGACTTTTAATGCATTTTTGTGCAATTTGTGTGCAGTATCTTTTCCCAAACTATATATATTTAAAACAAGCAAACAAAAAACCCCTATGAAAAGACATCAAAGGTTTGTCCCTTCCCTGGTAAATCTTGATTCTTCTGTGCACAATTAAGTCAATTCAGTACACACGCACTTAAAAATGAGGACGTCTTCTCTGGTTGATCACGGAGAAGAAAGTTTCAGAACATTTTTACAGTGTATTCATTGACTATGTTGGGCACAGGCCGAAGGGGAGAAGCAGAGAAATACTTGCTTCCTAGGGTCTGCATTAGGTACCATGCTAACTCTGCCTTGCTGAGTCTGAAGTGCATCTGGTAGCGTGTTTGGAAAGCTGAAATTATGAAAATTAGGCTTTAGATACATCCATAATTAGCCAGCAACTGAGTGGAACTGTTCAGCATTCCCATTTTAGACTTCAGCATCTGCATTCTTCCTGAGTCCCTTTCTGGATCTGGCCTTGAGCTCCGAAACTGAGAGCACGTTCAAATGGCATCCAGTCACTGAAGTGTCTAATTCTTCGGTAGTGGTGGGTCTTAGGGATCAAATTTCAGGATCAGTGTCTAAAGGTCAAACAGATCATTTTAGAGGGCAGTATCTTCTGAGTATCTTTCTGATGTTAACAGAGACTGAACTTAGGTCATCTTTGTTCAGTTAAGATCTAACATATCCTGAGTTCCCATAATAAAGGCATGGAAACCTTGATGATATGAACCCTGACAAAAGGAAAAAGGCGTGAAGTTACAGACAAAGCTGGAAACAATAATAAGAAATAGCAGTAAGTTCCTATACTGACAGTAGCTGCTCTTTCAGATGTGTTTGATGACTGAATAGCAGCTCAGATACAAAACTCACTGCTGTGAGTTTGCTGAGGGGTGAGCTACTGATACAAGCAAATTGCTTGTCTGCTCATGCAAGATGTTTTTGAAATCTTTCAGCACTGAATGCAATTGCATTGTGGTGATTACTGGTGGAATGGCGTAACTTTTCAATCTCACTGCTACTGGGGAAGCTCATGGTAACCCAAAGGAAAAAACAAAACAAAACAAAACAAAAAAAAAACCACAAAAAAAACCTCTCTGGTTTTGTATTGGAAAGACATGAACAGAGGTGAGAAACACCTCTTGCATTCCGCCTTTGGTGAAATCAGCTCACGTGGGCTCCTTACACACTTGCAAAGCCTTGACTCTGCTGGAGTCAAGCAGCAGACTTGCAACTCATTCCAAACAAGGCAGCATGGCATGAGGCTGTTCTCTGCTCTGCCTTTTGAACCAAAAAGGGATCATGTCCATTGAAACCACACCACCAGTTCCCCAGGAGATAAGCTTGTGAATCCTTTCCCATGCCCCTGCCAGACCTTCCCAATCAGCTCAACCACACTAACAAGGAGACAGACCCACTCTTCCCACTCTTCTCAGGGCCTTGTTATGCCTTACTGAGGCTACACTGCTGTGAGTATGCCAAGTTGTTTTAAGCTAATTGCTTGAAGAGTTGGTTGGTACATGTTCGTTTGCAGGGCTGAGGTCTTAAGTTCACAAAAGCAACCTTCACTAGAACCTCTGCTTCCCTTCTCCATCCTCTCTCCTTTGCAATAATGTCCCAGTCTTATGTGAATAAATTATTCTTGACTTAAATTTCGCTGACCATACATGGTAAAATACCTATTTAGAAATAAGCTATTACATGTGTTACAAAGCATTCAATGGACAAATGCAAAAATATGGAATCAGGATGTTACAACAAGCCAAAGGTACAGCAATTAACAACAGCGTAATCATTTTTTTATGAATGTGCTTAGAACATAGCAAAACATCACATAATTATGTATAAATAGTGTTTTCCATTCATCACTTCTAAATAATGACTGAAGTATTTGTAACTTTACCATAAAGTTTTACCAAAGTTATTCTGACAGCCATTATATAATATATTGAATGTCAAGCAGCATAAAATACCACCAAAAACCAGAGAGATGTTTTTGTATCAGAGTTCCTCTATTCCTCACAGATCCATTACTCATCTCCACTAGATTAGTCACACTATTCGTATAAGCTCAGGGTCACTGAGCAAACTAGTTCAAGTCACTCAACATAACTTTAAAAAAAGTAAATAAAAATACTTACATTGACTTTCATAATGTTCAAAGGATCTCAGACAAACAGAGCAAAAGCACTCCACTGTGTGCTTTTCAATACTAGGTTTTTCCTAATTCTTCAGCCTAGAAACTTCCTCCCTGTGATTGATACATTTCCTCTCCTGCTCCCAAGGACAGCTTTCACCTTTTAAACTATCTTCGGTAGTTAAAAGAAATAGGGTTTGAAGCTTATATTAGTAGAGGAAAATGTTTGGTCATGAAAGTTTGGGCATCATAATTAATATCAATTATCTGAGTTTTATGAAAATGCTTTCCTAAAATTCATCAAATTCCAGGTCCAGTTGGAAAAAAAATTAAGTCGGCCTTAACAAAACAACTTTATTCTACTTATAAAACAGAAACTGAAAATCTGACCCAAACATGAGCATTCAGTGTTTTTAACTTAGACATATTTTTTGCAAATGTCATCCATTTGGATCAGTCCATCAACTCTGACAGCTCCTGCAGTGTTGCATGCTCATATTATCACTGCACGTTATGTACAGGCACTGTACCTTATGTAAATCGTGTACCTTTTTCTACATCATAAACAGAAAAAAACCACAACAAAATAAAAATTCATTAGTTCTAAGGAAGAAAAATCCTCTTATTTAATTTTTAAACAGCAGGTATTTTTTTGGATGGTTAGCTCAAACTGCTCTTGACAAACTCTAAAAATGCTATTTATGTAATGAGAAAAGACCATTGAGTTTTCCTTCCCTCCACTCTGATTAGAAATGGGATCCACACCCCAGATGGATACTTCCAGTTCATGCTCAGTAGAAATAATTTTCTGTCCGATTGCCAAACATTGTCCATGTGGCCAGCAAGGGTTGGACAATAGCAGTAATACAGCTTCAAGTAAAGAGCTGAAAACGATCCCCTGCAACCGGAGGCCTCAATTCTGCATAGTTTAATAATTTGAGCACCATGATTTAACTTCCTTTTTTCCTTTCAAGTATTCAGTACAAATTAATCGTATTGTCGATGCTTATGTTTCCTACCTTACTTATTTGTAAAGACATGTTCAAGTGGCATACTAGAAGGTTGATCCTGTGGTCTATGCTTAACTAGTAATCCTCATGCACACTAGTAACCCCATTGAATATCAATATAAGACTGTGGTGCCAGGGAAAGTTAAACAAATCCGGAGGAATCTGTTTTATTAGCATTTATAGGATTTGTGTGTGTGAGCGTGTGTGTGTATACATCCACACTTGGGAACAGTAGTTACAGGAAAAAAAAATATAATGGATTCCTCTGGGGACGATAAGCGCTGCTAGTTCTTGAGCTCATACCAATGCTGATGTTGCAGCCTGTAAATGTTAAAATATCTGATGATATTTTCTTTCCTGAGGAACTCGGTGGTATTTCTCACAGTTAATACGTTAGCTAAGCACATCAGACAAAAGTTAAGACCCGCACTGTGCTTGGCCCCGCAGCCCTGTTTCCCCAGCCGGGGTCCATTCAGCATTACGTGTCTTACGCGAGACCGAGAAACACGGGAAAACTACACGAACGTCCAAGACCAAAGCCACGGCCCTGCAAAGGTGCCTGTCGCAAGAGTTGACAGGACAGCAACCAGGACCATTCCACGGACACGGGTGGACGGCAAGCCCCGGCCTGCTGCCTGCCCCTGCCTGGGCCCTTCTCCCCCACCACCGTCCCCACCGAAACACGCAAACCTCTGCAAACAGTTACCGAA
>NW_010140182.1:0-6020 GCF_000699245.1 Pterocles gutturalis | reverse complement strand
TGGTGGTCCTGACACCAAGACAAAAATGTGTTTCTTTTCTCCTCCTGGGCCAGGCAGACTGAGACTTGTGCCTCAACAACATCCTGACATCTGTTAGCTGGGGGAATGTAAGACCCAGCTTTAATTTTTTATTTCAGATTCATTTAAATGGATCTTCTGCCCTGTAATTAATTCATTGCTAATTACACAATTACTCTCATTTATAGTATCATTTAAAAATGAATTGATGTTAGCCCAGTCTAATTTGCAAAATAAATTAATCAAATCGTTGCTTGATTTTAAATCAAGTAAATCAACCGCTCCATTCAGTTTGCCTGTGTGATGCCACAGCCGACTGAGATGCTGCTGGATGTTGCTGGTGTTCATGTGGCCAGTGCAATTGTCAGGAGCCTCACTCTAACATGTCAAGCAGAAGATTAGGGGCTGTCATTGTCTCTGGTTTTGTGGCATTTTGCTTTCCCTGGACTCCTGTTCAAGCTGCCCACTTTGGTCTTGCTCATTGTGAAGATTTATACCATCATCTAGTGGAACTCCCCCTAAACTACAACTCATTAACTCGCCCAGTCTGCACTTTATATGAAGCCTGAGATGGAGAGAGTAGGCAAAGAGGTTCTTGTATTCAGGTTACTAAATATGGGAGGATTTTTGACATCTCCCAGAGCATGAAAATTTGCTATAACTGCTGTAATTAAAATCTTGCTCAATATTTGCCTAATATCACATTAAATCCATGTAATACTGCTGCTTGTCTTCCCCACCCCACCAATCCCTCAGTGTCATTTTTCACGATCTAGAGACAGGACTGCAGCAGCAGCCACAGCTAAGTTGTATTATATAGAAAGGAAAAAGTCTTACTTAGAAAAGCACATTATAAACCAAGACAATAAACATGCATCCTATGCTCGCCACATGGGATGATAAACTATGCCTGAATAAAAAAGGTATTTCATCCTAATTTCTCATCACAGTGGAATAGATAGCATTTCCTCTTGTCTTGTTACAATCACTCTTGTCTAGTAATACATGTATCCTATTATCAAGCACAGAAGTGAGTTATAGTTCTCACAGTTAATTCTCTCCACTCCGCCAAACAGCATCAAAGATCTTTCCTTGCCTAATCCAGGAGTCCCTCCAGACATCTTCCAAATGAATTTGTTCTTCTTAATCCAGAAAAGGTTGGGGAATTACCTGTAGTACCACATTACATCAGGGCATCCAGAGGCGCTTCACAAAACTCTCAGAACAAGCAGAAAAAGCACACAGTACATCCATGACATGGAGCTGATTAAGAGACTAAATCAGAGGCAGCATGGCTTTACACAAGTACATCAATCAGGAGGAGTATTTCCTGTTCAGGGCTCACTCCTCACGCACTAGCTCCTGGCTCCATATCTGCCTCTACAGCCATTGACTGAAGGCAATGGACACCACCAAAACTGTGCAAGCTGGGGAAAAAGCCATGCATCCCACCAAGCGTGCTCATTAGGCACGTGCAATGATGTGCTCACAGCCTGCTTCCCACAATACTGCTCATTTCCAATATAGATGTGGCTGTTGGACCACCGGGGACCAAGGAGTAATTGCAACGACTACCCCAATGCCAGTGGCCGCCGAGGTCAGTGTACCCCCTCATACCCGGGATCTGTACCAGGTGTCCTCTTCCTGCTTCCATTTTGTGATGGTATCCAGTGCATAGCTTACATCAGTGCTAACACCACTACCCCAGAGCCAGAAAGGTACCTTCTGTTTCTCTTTGATATGTATGGTTATTCTCCCACAAAATGTTTCCCTCCCTTCTACCATCATCACAGCAGTAACCAGCTCAGGCTGTGGGGAACGCTTCTGAGAAAAAAGTGCTGACCATGCATCCGCACTGTGGATTAGCTTACTTTTACTCTGATTTAACACTAACATAATTTTCTGTGATAAAATGGCTGATGCCTCCCTCCCCCTGGGGCACGATTATACCTTTTCAAGCCCCAGCATACGGATTTCACAATAGTCAAAAGACAATGTGAAGGATAACAGTAATACAGTATAACAGCACTTGTTTTATAATTAAGTGTACTACAGAGCTACAGTGCATACAGTGCAGCTGTTTCATCTAATCTGAAGCATATGCAGTCTGTATTAACAGTTAATTTAGCCTGCTTTTAAATCACAGCAACCTGAACAACAACAAAAAGGCATGACCTGTCTTTCGTGGAGGAGACTTCACGTTCCTCTCCAACTTCTCCATGTGACAGAGCAGTGCTACAATTAAAGCACAGTCATTTGCTTGTTATTCAAGTCAGGCATTAGTTCTAGTAATGGGGTGCTTGGTGGCGAGATGGATTTCCTTGTTAGGAGCTAAGCACAGGATTAGCTGAATTCTCCATGGAGAAATCTTGATTTGTTCAAGGTCTTTCATGTTTTCTACAGAGAAGGGATTATGTCTACTTAAAGAGGGGGCTTGCTTAAAAAGCTACAAAGTATAAGAAAAGGATTTAGGGCAGTGGGGCCTGTGGTTAAGTAGCTGAGGGGTAGAGGGAGTTTTAGAGAAGAGGATTATTTAAAGCCATAAAGTTCAAAAAATAATTGGTTTAGCACTACTGGGTCAATGCAGGGTAACATGCGGGAGAGGCAGTTAAGCATAAGCTAATATTCATTTTACTTTGGCTAATTATTGCAAGGATTCAGAGTAGAGGGTTAAAGAAGAAATGTCCTAGCTCTTTCCTTTGGGCCCAACCATACAGCACATTTCTGTGCTCCTGCGCTTTTCTATATATATCTGTTGTGACATATATTACCAGCCCAGTACAAGAATCACAGAGGGCTCTTTTTAAAGCTCTGACATTGTTCACTTAATGAGGCCATGAAGTAGACCATTAAAAGCCTTCCAGAAGAGATGTAGAAATCACCATCCTCCTGCAGTCTCCTATCTTGCAGGCAGCTCTGCTCCTTCTCCCTCTCCTTCTTTCAAGGCACTGGCAATATTATTAGTCCAGTTTGACTCCAAGCAGACTCTCATCATCATTAGTGCCCGTGACAAACCTAAACACAAGGCATCCTGTCCTCTGGTCTGTGCAGTAGAACTGCACAGTGCATGGAGGCTGTGCCTAAAGCCTGCTGACTCAGGAGGTGTGAGAACCACCACACCTCCGTGTAGACCATCCCTTGGCACAGAGGGAAGAGGTGCAGGCTGCGTTTCACCCTGTACTTTCACCTTAGTCACACAGTGGATTAATGGCAGACATCTGAGGACAACAGAAGGAAATCACCCCACCACAGCTGGAGAGCCTGGTAGGCTGAGCGTGGGTTTCTCCAAGACAGATAGGCCAAGCCTGATGAATTAAGAGGCTGTGGGCAAATAGGGAAAGTACTTCTGCTGCAGGAATAGCAGGATGAATCGTTGCTATCTGAGCACAACACACACAAGTGAAAAAAGTATCGGACAGATGGTCTGAAACAGCTGTTTAAAGATGTTCAGGATGGAAAAGAGCTTAGCAACCTGAGGGTGGTGAGAAAGAAGACTTCTTTATTAGTTCACTGAGGATAGTTCAGAGGATTTGGTGAATGCTAGTTAAGAGAAATAAACATTTATTAGGGTGGTGGGAGATACGCTCTCCAGGCAGAAATGCTCTGAGTTTATTGAGCAGGATGGACAAGAGATAGGAGGTGACAATGCAGAGTTGGTGATGTTATAAAGCAGCAAAAAGAATCAAAGCACTTGGATTTGGGTGTCACATGAGGAAACTGTAATGGATTTGTCCTTCCCTTGTACAACTCTTGGATATGCGCATTTGGTGTGTTGCATTCAATCCACATCCCAAACAGGGGGGAGTTTTCACTAGAGCACCAAAAAAATTAGAGGTCCACAAGTGAATAATGAGGTAAGATTATGGGAGCTAATTCTGCATGATAGCTTGGCTAAGTGACAACTCAGTGCATAGTGAGGAGACATAATAGGAGATGTCAAATACTTGAAAGGTATAAAAACAATGGCAATAAAAGGAGTTATTTGGAGCAATCCATAAGTTATAATGACATGTGTGGAAACAGAAGCAAGAAGATGTGCAGACTGAGTGTCAGAAAATTTACTGGGATAGCAAATAGTCTCCTCAAATGAAACTGCAAACTTGATTATTCTAGAGAATTAAAACAGATGTAAGACTAAGAAATGTGCATTAGGAAAATGCCACAAGTGGGACAAAGGAGTAAATCTTTGTGTCTGATATGCATGGTATAAGGTACATGGGAACCTGGACAAAGTTGGTAAGATATTCTGGCAAAACTCTTACAGTACTTATTGCTACAGATTCAACTAAGCACCTGAAACCATTAACATCTATATATTCATCTTTGCACAGGTTCTGCAAGGTAAGAGGATACATTTATTCTCATTCAATGGGTTTCGAACTGCCACAGAGACTAAGAGCTAAATCCTCAGTGAGATCTGGCATTGCCATGCTCATAGTTACAAACCTGACCTAGCTCAAGCCATGACCAGAGGAGTATGCTTACCAACAAAGTTAACATCTGTTTACCTTTATTCTGCTCTCGATGCAGAAACACCTGCAGACACCTGGTGATTTTTCATCTTCTGCTATGACTAGTAGACCAGACTCTTCACAGATTTTTTGTCGGCAGGATTTCATTTCCCAAATCCAGTAAACAGGACATTTGTCTTATGATAAGCCAGGTACAACTCCTGACCCTTAGCACAGGTTACCTGTTTCAGACTTTGGAGAAACCACTGCTCCTTGTTTTGTCTTGACTTATTCCACCTTGAAACTGAAATACCAACATTCACAAACACCATACCATGAGGGGAAACTAATTTATTCATTTTTTTGCAAAAGTCACAGTACAGTTCAAAATATTTTTTTGTCTCACAAGATTCATGCTACTGAGTAGGTGAAAAGGTTCCTTTGAATAAAGGCTGATGATTTACCTACCTTTTAGCAGCTTCTTTTGTTCCCTGAAGTTACATATTTAAACTTTGCTAGGTGGGAATTATAGATACAGGAGAATAGAGCAGTCTTTTTAAAATGCAACTGCTCTTCTCAGACCAAAGTTCTGGGATGAAGTAAAATTGAATCCACTGTCATTACAGACATCAGCTTTTTCTATTTCAATATTTCTATGGATTAAAAAAAAAAAAAAAGAAAGAAATAAAATAAAAACACCAAAAAAGTACCAACTAAGGCCAAAGTCATTAAGACTGAGGTAAGAGTTCTGGCCCTTATTTATTACCTTTTCCCAGATTAAAGTAATTTGTAAGTATTTGACAACACTCTTGAAATGCTGCTTTTGCTAGCCTGACACAATAATTTGCCATCATTGCTTTCCAGCATCACACCTGGCAACTCTTTCATGTGAATACCTGGCAGCCCAACCAGAGATGTCAGTGAATTGTCATTACTGGCATGCAAAGAGGCATTTGACTGAGTCATAACTCCCAGTTCTCAAACAAGGCATCCGTTTTTCACATCCTGATTCCTCTTCAGAAGTGGAAGTGACTGTGTGAGGGTCTGCAATCAAGCAAAAGCATCCATACTGGTAATGACATAAGTACTCTGATGGATGGGTAGTTTTGTGACAAACTGAAAATTGTGATGTGGTGTTATTACTAATTTTGTTTCTTCATTTTTTTACTTCAAATCAAAATAGGAATGGAAGGAACAACTTGGGTCATATAGTAGATATTTAATCTAAGGGAAGGTACAGATTACTGGCTCTTCACAATTCAAGTCACAAAGTGTTTTCAGAACACTTTAGTAAACTAATGCATCCTGATACAGAATACAAATAGCCCTCTGAAAGTCAGCGTGGTGGCGCAGGATGCCAAGTAGACAAAACCAGCCTTACTTTTAAGCACGGCCTTTCCTGTACCCAGTGAGGTGTCTGAACAAGCAAATGCCTGTAGCCTCCTCTCAGATGCCTGGATGTGTTGCTGCCAGCCCATCTCAGGAGAATTGTGATGCCCACCCCACAGAAACCTCACAGCCCTGCAATCCTCTCACTGGTGTGGTGGGTTA
>NW_010140181.1:0-6210 GCF_000699245.1 Pterocles gutturalis | reverse complement strand
GGGCCAGATTGGTGGTACTCCTTCCCCCATTCTCCAGCCCCCACACCCCCCTGGCTACTGAAACCTTGGAGCTGGGGGTAGGGGTGAACCCTTAGCAGTCACTTACAGGAGCCACCACTGCAGCCCCTCCCTTGCTGCCAGCAGAGCTGGAGTCCAGGGAAACCTTTAGCAGCTCCTTACAGGAGCCATTACTGTGGCCTTTCCCTGCTACCAGACAAATCCACCACACAAAACCACAACAGAACTACATATATTCAACATTAACATATGTTTCCGACTATATCTGTATGCTTATGAGAAGATATTTTTCCTAGAATCCACTACAAACTTACATTTACTTTTACAACATATCTCATATTTGTGGATCTAGATTAATAACAGGAAAACAGAATAAAGTTATGAATATATCAGAAAATATCTTCACTATGTATGTTTCTCATCACAGAAAAATCCCCAGGCATGTAAACGTTAGTAAAATTAAACACATGCATACATGCGAGCAGGACATGGATCACACTAATGAAGGCACTGTGGCTGTAGCTAACTTACCAATAGAGTCTTTGCAAATGTATTCAAATTACAAGAATTACTAATTTATTCTGACTTAACTTTAGGATAACATGTTTTACATATTATGCTTCTATTTATATAATCATGTCTGTGGTATGTCAACTGAAAACAGTGCACTGATCTCAAATATATAATTCACTTCAGATAATACATCAAGAACGTTCCTTACAGAAACCCCTTAAGCTGTATTCCAGAGTACAAACAGCACCTCTAGAAGTACCAAGGATATCAAGAATGGCCTGAAAAAAAAGGTGCCACAACTGAAAATGCCAGCTGGAAATGCTTTGTGCGGCAGTGCTGGGGAGGGAAGGTAGACGGCCCACAAGACACTCAGTGGTGCCTGTCACTACAGTGCCAACCAATGCTTTCTGACAGCACTGTTCTGGTTTGGGGGAAGAAAAAAAAAAATAAGAAACAGAAAAAACAAGTAAAAATTCCCTCTGCTATGAAAGAGACTTTTCAAAGGCAGGTTCGGCCATTTGGTCCTAAATTGCCATTGACAGTCAATACAAATCAACTGCCTAAGTGCTCCTTCCGCCTCTGAAAATCCATCCTGAGGACTGTGCTACCACCAAAAGGATGGCCAGAGAAGAAACCTTTACCCAGGAAGGTTTCCTTAAACGTCATAGAAACACACTTAGATTTCACAAGTGTCTGAGATTGTCTACCTACTGTCTCAAAGATTTTTTTTGACACAGCCTTCTAACTTTTGCTTGTGTATAAGGGCTCATCACATCGTCAAATCTTTGTCCACACTCTTATTTTCTGTCCTTGAGCATTTTTGTTTTCAGCAAGAGAGGACGTCATGGCACTTCCTTCCCAATACTAAACAACATACAGTAATTCACTTCAAGCAACGCCAGAGGTAGGAGGTAGGAAAGGAGGAGAAGGATGGTTGCAAATGGTCACATCACTAAAGATAGCTGGCACTAATTCCTGCATATTAATATCATCTGAAGAAAGGGTCATGCAAATTGCTGTTGGTGGTTGGTTACATAGCAACAGCAGCACAAGTGCAGAAACTCAAATACTGCCAGGCTAGAGAGCCACGGCAAGCTCTCAGAAGACAGTACAGATACATCATGAGCCTGCAGAGTAACAGGACAAAACAGAGGAACACTGACCTTTTTAACAGGAAGCTAAGGATTAAAATCTGGAAAAACCCAAATGGCTTCACTGCTTCTATGAGATGTGGGAAGGTTTAGGGCTAAACACCATGTGCACTGGCAGCTGTGGATGAGCTGGACTACACCTGGCCAGGAGGGTGATGGAGGGACTCCGCAGCCACTCTCCCACTTCCTCACTGCACAGGGAGCAGTGGGTGACATTACCAGGTGGGTGGCACTGGGACACCTGACAAGAGTCCCTCCCAAAGATGCCTGTCTTGCCTCCCCATACGTGGATGTGGGCACAGACATAGGATATGAGGTGGCCATCTAGTTCCTGTGGACTTCTGCAGGACACAGTCTTCCAAGTGCTTTCATGGCTTTGGGAAATGCTTTTGCATTTGTAAGTCTCTGCTGCTTTTTGAAGAGAGCTTTGAGACTACCCTGGAAAGCAAAGTTTGCCATCCCTGAGAACAAGTGCAACTGCAGGGCATCCTCCAGTTTTTAGCCCCCTGCAGGCATTATCGTGCTCGAGAACTTAACGTGCTACCGCTCAGGGCTGGGACAGCTGCCTGAAATACCTCCACAAAGCAACCAAGGATCACCCTGTGTTCACAGTGAGATTTCAAGAGTGCTCTTCAACTGTTTTAGGAGCTTCAGCAACCTGAAAACACCTTCTTAACTAGAACCTTCTGGTTGTCCCAGCAAAGTACATAGGCTGAATTTCCACCTCAGCCACAGTGACAGGACACATAGGTGTGCTTTGCGATGCACTGGAAGGAATTTATGCTGACAGCAAACAGCCTACTGCTTTTCTGCAGAAAAATACAGGGCTTCCATCTGCAGATGTGATCAAGCAGCCGCCTGCATGAGAGAGTGCTAACTTCACATGCACACGATGGGATTTTTTTAATGTGTGTAAGTTAAAACAACCTACATACATTTTGTAGGAGGCTATGCAATTAGCTGAAAATTTCACCTCAACAGTATATTGCTATTTTGGTAGACTTAATTTCAGTTAACGGGTTCAGAAGCTGTTTTTCTCTACCCCATGGAATGTAAACATATCTTATGACATATTAAACAGAGTCAAATAAAAACTGGTATGTATTGATATTTCGTGTCCTCTTGTTTTGCAATGGACTGCTTAAAGTCCTTTACTTGCTTCATAAATGCTAATGCACCTGGGACCTCAAAGCGACCAGTGACTCCTCCTGAGAGGCACCATCACCCACATCTTACAGAAAGGGTGCGACGGCCAAGTGACTGAGCAGCAAGACAAAGATGCTGTAGGTCAGCTTCAGAAAAGAAGCCAGGTCTCTCTACTCGCCCAGTACCTTACATTCAGATCTTAGTTATATGCAACTCAGGCTCTTAGAACAGCCCCCTCTTCACAGTAATGGAGTTTTTTAGAGTAGCACATGAAACAAAGTACCTATCACGTAATTTGTTTTCTCTCTTTAAGTATGTGAATATTCACACATGCAGAGTAATATTTATTTTGGCAGGGTCTCAGGGTCTTCTTTACTAATTATGTGAACTAACTGTATTTCTACTTTGCTAAAAAAAAAATCCCAGTGAATTTTGTAAATGAAGCATGTAACAGTTCAGCTAACAGTTCATGGTCAAAGAAGGCATGGTATTACACATGCATTTAATAGCAGGCATACTCACACTACCAAGAGCTGCTTGAAGCCTATGACCCGTGCAGTCAGACAGTACAAAACAGCATCAGGCAGCTTACATCTCACTGCCAAGCACCTGCAGCCATCCAGTCAAAGAACTACTGAGACCTGGGTTCTCAGAAAAAAAAAAAAAAAAACAAACCACACACAAAACCACAAGCATACAGTCTGGATAACAACTGTGCCTCATTCCAGCTAAGACCCTGTTCTGGACCATTGGTGAGCCAGGGCTCCAACACTTACACCACAGCCTCCCCCAAGGCCAGTTCAAATGCAGTCAGCCAGCCCACCCTTAGTGCTCCTTGCAGTCTTTCCTCCTTTCACAGCTCATAAGTCTTTTATCTTCTTCCAGTGGTCAAGTATTTGACATTGCATACAATCGACACCAGAGGTATTTTCCAACTATTTTCCCTTCCCAGTCTGTTGATTGTGGTCTTAAGACTTCTTAAGGCCCAGGAGCCCTTTCAATTGCTTAGGAGCTTAGCACTTGGATGTGGATCTTCAAAGATCAGTCTGGGGTTTCATTTGACTTAATGTGGTCTTGAATCACAAAAACTATCACCAAAGCCAGGGGATGAACCATCCTCTGCAACAATCCTTCTGCAAGCAACACAGAAAATAAACTGGTTGTTAGTGGCCATGGTACAGTATGTATATGTGTGTGTATACATATATATATAAAAATACATATAAATATAATGATTTTCCTACCAAGAAACATCTGATGAAAATGCAAATGAAATATGTTTTGAAGTTGTTCTCACACTTAATTTTCTGGCTGAAACAGGACTCACGGGATGGGGCAGTTTGGATGCAAGCTGGCACTCTCCACTATGATGCTCACTGCTTTCAGACAGAGCAAAGTGGAAGGTCTCGAAGTGAAGCCTAAAAATAAATCAGTGACAAAAAAAAGGTAGTGGGAAGAAGGCTGTGGGCAATGGCAGGTGAAAGGGACAGAAGGTCGTGAAGGGGCAGCGACTGTTGGTGTGATGAACTGATGTCATCAAACCCCTGGCAGACCCTGATAAAAGGTTTATTCAAAGAGCAGGGCTGTACAGAGGCTGGATCCCAGCCCTCCTAGAGCACCACAGGCACAAGTCCAGGCAGTTAAAGCAGCACTATCCCATGCACAGCAGGCCAGGCAAACCACTCTCATTTCTGCTTCATTTTAGAAGGGCCTCATGATTTGGACAAAAATATGCTGGCAGCTTTGGGAAACTGCCTGGATGAATTGCAGCTGCTTTATATCCTCCTCCCGCAATCTCTTACATGTAAGTTCAGAGCTCCACCCCTTTGAACCTGGCTACACAGAAGACTGTATTGTTTTAACAAGACTAGTTTAGAGCAATATCCCTGATGTTTAACAAAGTTTACTGGGAAGGTTATAAAGGTTCATAAAGGTATAAAGGTTCATGTTGGGATGGCTTATCACAAATGGGTATGGGAAGTTAGTTATGCTGGAGAATAGTACAACTCAGTCTCCATAAAGGATATGAATGCCATAATTTGGGGAGGAAGGGCAAGTACAAAAAAGCCCCACCATAGATGATAAAGCTATTTCAGTGGAAAATCATCTTTAGATCAGGCCTTAACATGTAGCACAAAATCTCATCTGTAAGAGGAAAAAAAGCATTAGAAACTGCTCTTAGATTATTATCCTTAGAAAAAAAAAAAAAAGCAACACACTGGGTTTTTGTTTGATGGTTGCCTTCTGAATTCAGGGGCATATCAGATCCTTATTACTGAATAAGGAAATAAAGAGTTTCTATGTGGAGTAACAAGTTCCTGGACTTTGTTCTTGAATCTGTGCCCCTCATGTGCTACAAGATCAAAGTGATCTTTTATCCTGTGAGTTATCATTTGCCCAAGATATTTACTGCCATTCCACAAACACAATTTCAGCAAAGAAATTATATTAGCCTCATTTATCTCTTCTTAGCGCATACATAAGTGCCATCTTCTGGCCACATCAGGGACTGTAAGAGAAGTGGTAAAATAAAGAAAACACCACAACCACATTTAAATCTAAGGAGCAAAGCCTGTGAAGAATTACTTTAGGAATAGCATTGGACAAAGAACAAGTGCATATGGACTTAATGTTAAGACATTTTATCTGGAAGGTGAAAGCTTCTTGCTGAAGTTTAGAACCATCACATTTGCAAATGTCATTCTAACAGCAGAGTAGGGAAGGATAGACACAAAGCTCTGCTTTTAGGTGCATCTTAGATAATGTCATTTGCCCCAGCTGGAAGCAGCTGCAACCAGTGGCCCTGAAAATCCTTCTTGTCCTGTGTTCCCCAAGATCACCACACTGAAACCTGAAAAGCTAAATAGATGCTACAAATGAGGACAGTGCCACCAGTATGTCACAATAGTACCAGGGAAAAGTGTTCAAATCCCTCTTCGGGCACTTTAGTAGAATCTCAGAGAACCTGACATTTGTCACCCCTGTTCTATGTTGCTGGGCTGCTGCAGCAGCATGGAACCCTATTAAAAATATGCACCTGAATCAAGTCAATCTGTCCACGCATCTCCTATCAAGACTGAGACACCAACCTATTGCCACATTTTATAAACTTAGGCCTAATTGTCGTCACTTGCATAGGACTTTTCTCCTCCCTCAAACACATTTTTTACCAGTATACTACAAAACCAAATATGCTTAAAAGTTACATATTTGTTCTTAATCTTATATACTTCACAGTTACATCCCATAGTACATCAAGCATCACTGCTAGTACCCAGAGTTTTATTGCAACCCATGACACTTCCCTGCCTTCAAATCCCATCTTCTGAAGTAGTAACTACATGATTACTACATGTTATCAATGAAGGCACTTTCGCAGCTA
>NW_010140180.1:0-901 GCF_000699245.1 Pterocles gutturalis | reverse complement strand
CACGAATCATAATTGAATATACCACAAGAGACAAATACTTTTTTTTTTTTTTTTTTAAATCTAGAGCTTTGATTTCCTCAAGAGCAAACAAGCTCCAGGAAGAAGCCAGTTCCCTTTATAAAACCAGTAAAGGAGCATTTAGTTACCTCAGCCTCTTGTTTTAATTAGTGAGGTCTAAATTATTTAAAATTCATCATGAAATTGGGGAAAAATAAATCTGTATTAGACAAGATACAAAAGGAAACAAAGGGCTGACAGGGGGAGGTGGGAAATGCACAAAGAAAATCTCCCAGGGGAAGGTGTATCTGACGGGTTGTGCAAAACCTCCCCAAAAAGCTGTTCTTTGTGTCAAAAATGGGATTAAAAACAAATCTACAGCTTGAAAAATACTGCTCTAAAAAAAGATGTGCCCTTCTCGGAGTGGACAGCAGAAGGGTGGATGATGCGCGTCCTGAGAAGGCACTGTACGAGGCAAGAGGGTGCCTGGGCCCGGTTTTTGGGGTGAAAACAGGGGTTTTCAGAGGCAGCCTGCAAAATGGCGGTGACAGAGGGGTTGGGGCTCTTTAAAACCGGTTTTCTCTATTTGAATCGCGCCTGTGCGCACATACATACCTGTATTTACACACACATACACCATATATGACCTATACATGCATGTTTGTGTGCATACACACGTTAAACACCCGCCCCGCGGCCTGACTGGACGCCGCCAAACACCTCCCCACCAACATGGCGGCGAGCGGCCCGGCCTACTCCTCACAGCGAGGCTCCGCCCCCTTTCCCGCACGGGGGCGGGGCAGCGCGGGAATCACCTGAGAGCTGACGCCGGCCCTTTAAGGCGGCCACTCACGTGACACGGGAGGGGGCGGGGCAAGCGGCCGGTAGGCGGAAGTCGCTCGCC
>NW_010140179.1:0-5024 GCF_000699245.1 Pterocles gutturalis | reverse complement strand
TCTAACATTCTGTGATTCTGTGATTGTGCAATTCTGTGAATTGCAAAAGGAAAGTATGGTATTTTAACAATGCTATCGTTTTAATTTTAGCAATGTATGAACATTACAACATTAATTTATCCCAAGGGAAGCAGTGAAACCAAGCAAGAAGCCGTATATTCTCACTGAAGTCTGACATTTGATGATATATGGTCCTGTTACATTTCCTTAACGGAAACTGATATTTTACTAGATAATACACTTTCTGCTTATTTTGCATCAATTATAGAGGAATAATTATGATCAAATTCTTTTTCTGAACACATTTTCTGTAATAATATATTTCTAATGCAACAGATTTGTTTTTCGTTTTTCATTGCTTGAATAAGCAAAAGCAAAACGTGATACCAATAGAAGTGCGATGACATAAATAGAATCAGAGAGACATTCTGACCAGATATCACAAAAAAAAAATATCTCTGAGCTATTTTCAGCCATTTTTTAAATTGTTTTTCTACATGTAAAAACCCTTGTTGTCTCTCTTGGGACCTTTGTAAATGGTCTTTTCCACACAAGTCAATTGCTGCCATTTAACATGGCTAAGCAGCTGAACAGATTGAATAGCATCTGTAAAGAAAACCAATTAAATATATCTGTATGTAATGCTGGGATCAGTAAGCTGGCTTCAGCAGTTGCATCTCAATCAGTCCCAGTTCCTAACATCTATAGAATTTTTTATTATAAATAAAATTTTGTTTCCAAACATAGATGCTGTGTGCTTAATCACATGTAAATAAAAGATAATTAAGAATAAATGAGATAAACAGCCTTTAAATTAAGGTAATCATTCCAAGTGGTCCTCAAAAACACCCAAATCAACTCTACCAGTTTCCAAGTATAGTAAAGGTTGAACGTCATCAGCATCGTAAAGTTTGTTCAGAATCGTATTAAGATACACTTCCTGGCCATTGGCAGGGTGGGATATTCAGAAATCTAAAGATAGACCTGTCACATGCAAAGACAACTATTGTAGCTCCTCCTAGTCCATCCAAAGGTGTGAGTGAACACCACGCAAGGAGTAGTCATAGAATCTGCATCCGAACGGGAGCTGAGGTGGCAGCTATGGCTGGAGGGAGGACTGGAACAAGAGGGGGTGATACACCAGCTCGCAGAAGTAGCAGCTGTCTGCTGTTATGGCTTCACCCATTTTCCTGTTCTGAGTCTTTGCTATGCTGACCTTAGCCTCAACTGTCTCTCCACTGGCTCCTTTGTAGTCTGACTTCATTTAGTGCCCAGTTCTTACTCTGTGCCCAGTTCTTGTAATCCCTCCATGACATTTTTTTGTCGTGTTGAGAGTGCAAGGGCTATTCTTTGGACACTTTAAAGATTGTTTTTTTCTAAGATATCTTCATATTCTTTTTGATCAAACATTGGAGAACTAGTATAGCTGGTCAGTGAGTGTGTACAAACTGTGAGTAAAATGTGAGTAAAATGCGGGTCTTTTCCTGTGGCTTTATCAGTGAGACGTTTTTTATACTCTGTTACACTGGTACAAATTTGTCATTGATAATGGGCTGCTGAAATGTTACTGAGGTCATACTTTGACCTGTAAATCTTAATTACTTTTTGATGGTGCATGAGAAGGGAGCAATGTGGCTTGACTTCAGGAGTTTTCAGAACAGCCGAAGAACAAAAAGCTCTTACGGTAGACTGAACAAGCAAAGCTACAAGTACTGTGAAGTGGTCATTATGGAAGCTCACAATTGCATGTTCAGAGAAATTATCTGAGTGATAAACACAGTTCTTTAAACTGTTCCAGTTTTATTTTAAAAGGATCATTAATTCCTACCTCTCTGGAGATGAAGGCTAATATGCATAAAGGGGGAAAAGTCATTTAAAAACGAATCAGACCAGAAGGGTCACTAAATCCATTATATGCATATTAAGTATGTACTTGCACAAACTCCTCTTCAGCAAAATGCTTGAGCCTTTTGGCTGTATGTCAAATTATGTCAGAGGCTCTGATCAACAAAGAAACTGTTAGCCTCAAAGCTGCTTCCAGCAGGATGCCTATCCAGGAACATCTATTGATTTTGTGTGGGTGGGGTTTTGTGTACGTGTGTGTGTACATGCACATAAATTCGGTGTGGGTGGGGTTTTGTGTACGTGTGTGTACATGCACATAAATTCATTGTTAGGCTTGTACTGATTCCTTAAATCTAGAGGCTTAGCATTTTAAAGCAATTAACTGAAATATGCTTCCAGATTTTTTTTTTTTTTTTTTGGCTTGAACAGTTAAATCTGGCACATCATAGCCTGCCATCTTAAAAGTTCTGCTGCCTAAGCTTTGCAAGCTGAGCATGCCAGGCGTGCTACACTAAGCTGTAGGCAAGTTTATGTAGCACAATGCCGTGCCCATAGAGAATACTTTCTGTGAATGTTGTCCTCCTTTAATAACAAAACTCTGTGACTTTACTGTTTCTTAGTCCTCTTTGTCCAAATATAGCTGATAGAAATGTTGCCGAGAAGTGATTTTTCTCTTTCTTTGTTAATGCAATTATGTTTGAGTGTTTATTATGACAGCAGTAGTAGGGAGGTAAATAAGGACAAATATGTTGTGCAGAGGAGGATGTTGATGATAATGATTTGCTATCATGAATGCCAGGTAGCTCTGTCTCACACCAAAATGTAATCAGAGTTTGACAAACTATAGAAAACGTGTAACAAGGGTAAGTTTAGACTTACTACTGCCATTAGTTTCAGTATAATCAAATTAAACTGAAAATAGAGTGTATTTGTGTGCCTGAGTGCTTAAAACCATCCATTATCTTTTGGTGTACAGATGCAAGTGGGCTGGGGTAAACCGGTGTTAGTTGATGTAAATCCAAATTAATGTAATAACCTTCCCATTCTGGATGAGTCAACAGGATTAACGAATGGTGTAATCTCATTTATTCCTCTGTGTTTCATATGAGTAGTTCATAAACAGCAAAAGCAAATGGTATGTCAGGACTGCCTCTGATACAAGAAGAAAGGGATAAGCACGCTTTGTTCTTGTGTAGAAATCTGCCTCTTTCAAGTGTGTCTTACAATTGGAGAAAAGCTATTTGAGACCCTGTTACGGATCACTTACATATTGAAGAGAAATATTGAAGAGGGTGTTTACCTTGCTTTAGCCCACAAATAGCAGAGTCAATATAAGGAAGAGATGTTTGAAAGCCAAGGGGTCTCTTGAGTCTTAATTTCCGTTAGGAGTGCGTGAGAAGCTGGAGCCTGCTCCATGAAAAGACCTGTGTACACAGCTACTACATGGCCACCTAACTCAATGATTTTGTGTCTGCTTTAAGATCTGGGCTTTATCAGAGTGAACTACATGTTGAGGTGACATTTCTGTCTTTTAAAATTTGCTTCCCAGAAGGTATTTCCAAGTATCGTCCCAAGAAGCTAGTTGTTTCTTAATGTCTTTGGTAGGAACCAAGTCCTTGTTTTATTGGCTGTGACTTGTACTCTTGGCTCAGGTTTCTGTGCTGTCTAGGAATTACATTATGGGGTGCCTCGTTTCTGGGCCAAGGTAATATATGGGAGACATTTTTACTGAGATGGTTTACCTTTCTATGTTACTCCAATGAGAAAGGATACCAGCTGCTTTAAGCAGTGGTCTTGCTCAGCTGTTTCAGAGAAATGATGTAATCGGAATGTGAAGGAGAAATGTATTTTCTTGTCTGAAATTCTGGTGGGAATAAGTCCTTGGCTTTTAGAGTTCAGGAAGTTACAAGGCAGCCTGACTAACGCTCTGGTATGTAGCCGTGTCCTGGAAGATGGGCTGATGGACAGTACCGAGGAGACGTGAAGCAGACTCTTCTGCATACAGAGCTGAGTCTTCCTTCTTCATTGCTTGTCATGCCTCTAGTTGTTGGTACAGGTTCACTTCTGTCCATACATTGTACATCTCTGCGTCTCTCAAATAGTCAGTGACATATCATCTGAAAGCTGTTGTTAGGGCTGTGTGCTGTACAGTTTGTGCTATTATTTTGATCTTTATGGAAGTACATCTTGCATTTTGTATATTCAAATCTCATGAGTAAAGCTGTATATTAGAAGTTGTATACATTATTTGCAACAAGAAAGGATGTAGGTGGCTCAAAGAGTCAAAATTATGTAAGCTCAAAATAAAAGAAATAGCCAAATGGTCAAATCCTTCTTACAGTGCTGTAACATGTCTACGGTTGGTAGACCTACATTGCAAATGTCTTCTGTGTTCTGGAATTGCAAGGAAGACCAGCAGTTTCACTGGTTCGGGAATACCAGCTTAATAAAGCAAAAACAAGAGGAGCTTGAAATGTTTTACTCCTCAACTCTAATGGATTTGAAAAGTATGTTTAATTTTGGCCTTTCTATAGATGAGTTGCTGTAATATATAGCTATAAATGAAGTAGCTATAAAATACATTCTTATACTATAGTCTTGTACAAAAAGGAAAAAACTTTAAAGTCTCTTGAAAATAATGTGTTTATTATAGAGAATGAGATAAGAGGGATATTCAAAGTACGATCTTACAGAAGATGGCAAAGGTTTTTCCAAAGATTATTTTAATGCCTGAATATCAGCTGACTTAAAAGTTTGCAGAAGTGGTTTCAACATTGCTAAAGGAGGGAGAACTGGAAAGAAAACCAAGGAAGCTGTGAAGCCAACCCACATCAGACAAAGGATATCTGTGATGTAGAACTAGCCTAAACAGGCTGTTTGAACCTATTTGTATTGATTCCATTGTGTCTGGATACAATCACTAGAAACATGGTAGAATAAGATGGCTGGACAACTTAAACAGGTTTAAGGCTGATAGAGACAAAGAAACTGGGGAAACTTACTGCAAAGCACATCCAGATCATCAGGTATTGTGTACCCTATGATACAGGCTAACCTATGGAAAAAATGAGAAATATTTAAAGGTAGTACTGAATTCTTTCTCTTCTTTCTAGAAAGAAAGAGTTCTACAGAATTCTTAGTCTTGACTGTACCATATTAAATGTCATCTGGTTATTGCT
>NW_010140178.1:0-2015 GCF_000699245.1 Pterocles gutturalis | reverse complement strand
AGGTGGGCCTCACCTGGCTGCCCGCCTTCTTCCCCCACGTGCTGGGCGTCTACGTCACTGTCCGGCTGGCTGCAGCGTACCCCCACCTCCAGTGGTTTTACGGGGCCTTGGGCATGGCCATCATTGGCGCCAGCTCCTGCCTGGTGCCAGCCTGCAGGAATTTCAAGCAGGTCATCATTCCCCTCTGTGGCATCTGCTTTGGCATTGCCCTGGTGGACACAGCCCTGCTGCCCACCCTGGCCTTCCTGGTGGACGTGCGCCACGTCTCTGTCTACGGCAGCGTCTATGCCATCGCAGACATCTCCTACTGCGTAGCATACGCCCTGGGGCCCATCGTGGCTGGCCAGATTGTGCACACCATGGGCTTTGCACAGCTCAACCTCGGCATGGGGCTTGCCAATGTGCTTTATGCCCCTGTCCTCCTCTTCCTCAAAAATGTCTGCCAGATGAAACCCTCTCACTCAGAGAGGAACATCCTCCTTGAAGAAGGACCTAAGGGACTTTATGACACTATCAAAATGGAGGAGCGCAAAGGCATGGGCAAAAGCCTTCATCCAGCGGGTGAGACAGAGGAGAATGGCACGGACTCTTACCGCAGAGACCTGACAGGGGTGTCCGAGGAGGACTCATCAGACTATGAGTACAGTTAGGTTCCCCTACACGGCCCAGCCTCAGCAGCAAAGAGGGGTGTGTGGGAGAGAGGGAAAACTGGGGATTAAAGCATTATTGCATTACATTTCTGTACCAATGTGCAATATATACAGTTTAACGTTTGTCATGATGTAATGGCTTTCTTCTTCTAGACTTATTTCTTATCTATATTTCCTTCTGCATTCTGGCAAGGTGGTGGTGGTGGGGGATAATCCTGAAGAAAATTATCTGAGTAATAGTTGGCATAAATCTGACGGGGATCCTTCAAAAAAAACCTACAATCAACAGAACAAAAAAACCAACTGCCTCGTAGCTGGGGTATAATTGTGTAAAGTTTTCTCAGTCTGAAACTGTGTGTGGAATACTGTATATCTCTGTAAAAAATATAAGAAAAGCAAAAATGCTGTGTAAAATTTCGAATGGCATATTCAGGGACTTAGTAAATCTTGTGTACATATACTTAGGTTTTCAGTTGGTTTCATATATTTAAGAAGAGCAACAACTATCACAACGTCTTATTCTTCCTTGGAAATAAAATGAAGTATTGTACTTTTTTTTCTCTTGTGCTGCTCTCCGGTAAGTGCAATATGCTGTATTTGTTGAAGTCCAAACTACAAGAATAATACGATCTGAATAAACAGAACTGAAGGGGATCGATTGTCTTTGTTTTGTTGTTGAGGGCTGCTTGAGGGGGGAAGCTGGTTGTGTTCAGTGTGACCACTACGATAACAATTCCTCCTATCACAAATCTCATCCATTACCAAAATCGCCAGAAAACCCTGGTCCAAAATGTTCTCATTCATTCATCAAAACATGCGTTAACGGGTCTGAGCAAACAACATCGCACTGCAAACATGCTATTGATCGCCTAAAACCAGCTCCTCGTATTCTCACGCGGGTTTAATTTTAATTCTCGCAATCATTAATTTCCATTTTCTAATATCCCAAAAATTACGTTATCAGCAGTTAGAGACACAGCACCGGAAAACACTCTTCTTGGTGCTGAATGCTGCCCCAACCGCAACGTGCCCACCTCAGTGTAGCAGACGGTGATTAAACAAAAGGTGGATGAGGTGCTTCATTCAAACCTTTCCAAAACGTGGAAACCCTCATCCAGCCACAGTGGAACCAGATGCGTATTTTACTCTGAAAATTTATTTTGAGATAAAATAAAATCGTTTATTTAAATTCCTAGCTCATTGGGAAACAAAATTAATTACTTATGTTCTCAAGAGGAGGAAAAAAAATATATAAACGTCCGCAGCAAATATTAAACGCCTTCCACCCCTGCCTGGGGAGCTGGGCGCCGAGAAGGGGACGCGGAGAAACCGCTTGTCGGTTCCGCTGAGCTGCACGGGACGCGC
>NW_010140177.1:0-19381 GCF_000699245.1 Pterocles gutturalis | reverse complement strand
AGATTTAGACTAGACATTAGGAAGCAGTTGTACACTGTGAGAGTGGTGAGACACTGGAACAGGTTGCGCAGAGAAGCTGTGGATGCCCCATTCCTGGAGGTGTTCAAGGCCAGACTGGATGAGGTTTTGAGCAACCTGGTCTAGTGGAGGGTGTCCCTGCCCATGGCAGGGGGGTTGGAACTAGATGATCTTTAAGGTCCTTTCCACCCCAAACCATTCTATGATTCTAGGAAATAGTCTCTGTAACAGTGAAATTGCCACTCTCTTAGTTTTCTCCATGAAGCTCTAAGAATAGCCCCCCAAAATATGCTTGAAATCCATATAGCATCCATCTGCAAAAAATGATGTTTGAATAAAAAAGATCCTCAAAACAAAGAATATCAAAAGTGTTCACTTTTGGCTCCACTAAAAAACATTGCTTGTGACTTCAATACAAAAGCTATGCCAGCTTGTTGAGGTGACAGATTTTGCACTTTGGTTGTAAGATCAGCTATGTGACCAGAGAAACACAGTCCTCCATGTAAAATGGTTTAACCAATGCAATTGAAGTAATCATACTGCAGTTGATCACCTCAGTTCAAGCCCAGATTCATTCTTGGCAAGAAAGTAGGTTTGCAGCTATGTTGCTATGTTGGTTCAAAAATACAGAATATAGACATGTTCCTTGGCTTCAGGATATTTTGCTTCAGTTTTCTACACTGCTATAGTCTCTGCTGATCTACATCAAGTCACTTGGTTTCTGAGCTACACGGTTGTGTAGATGCAAGATAAATATCAAAGGTGAATATTGTATAGTACTTAAATGGAATAACAATAGTCCTCTTTTTCACAGCAGTAATTAATGTGTAAATTAATATTTTGTAAATATTTATATGTAAATACTATGAGGCACAATATTGACTGAATTTTGCTTATAAACAAGCATTGCTGACACTGTGCCATCTGAGAATGCTAAACCTGAACCCACACTTAGGTTTCCTCTTGCCTGATATGGGGAGTGTAGTGTGGAAAGCTTGAACATGATCTGCTCTGCCTCATCTAGCAGAACTGTAGTTTAAGTTAAACCTGCTTGGCAATAAGTTCTGAGCATGTTTGTCTTCAGGCCCCTACAGGGAGCTTGGAAACAACTTTTGCAGTACCCAGTCTCCAAGCTGCACCATGGCTTCTGGTTATATTTGAGACATAAGTCAATAATGCTAATAATGTGAAGATGAAGAATTTAGTTGTCATCCACAAAGGGCAATTTTGCATTGCCCTGTATACCAGAGCATCACAGCAAAGGGATCAAATGGGCAGAAGTTCTAGTTTAAGAAAAGTGTTGAACTTTGAAATTCTAGTCACACTAAAGATGCCTTTGAAATAAGATGAAAGGAGGGGAAAAAAATCTTAAGTCCAATCCAGAATAGACACTTGATTAGGCACAAGTCCTAATTAAGCTGTGACACTTGTTGCGCATATCTAATTCAAGTCAGAGGTATAAAGCAGTTCAAAATGCAATTAGACACATTCATAGGGAAAAGTCAAACAAGGACAGAACATCAGAATGAGGATACACTAAATATGTCAATAATTCCTTAAGCAACAGACACCCAGAAGCTGTAAGTGCATGAGGAGAAAGTATCAATATAGGCGTGCTCTGTTCTTGTATTCTTTCCTAAGCATCTGCTAGCAGCTGTTGTTGGAGGTAGGCAAGCAGGTTTGATGGATCATTTGTCTGAGACAATGCAGCAGATTTTATGCTCTTACATTTCCAACTCTGCTCGCTACAACTCTTAGGTCCTGTAGTCCCAGGGACTTCAATCTGAGGGTCCTACATCACAAACAGACGCCTCATATGGGGGGCCATATGCATTTTCATGCAAGTATTCTAAGCAGAACTGTTTTTATAAGAAAACATATGAAGTTATATTATCTGTAAGGTCTTGTGCAACTCCTCCAATGTCTGTACAAGCAAATAGCAGACTGCTCCTAGAAAATCAGAGCACGGTATCAAACACATCTCAGTAGACTGCTATTAGTGTCTGCTACTAGTGTTTCTGCAATAAATTCCTCTCAAAAAACTTTGTCTTAGAGTAGGGGACAGTCTAGATTTTGACAGCTGCCATTTTGTATTGGTGATTCCTTAAGCACTTTAATTACAAACACACATGATAGCTCCTTTCAGACACATAATGAATGGCTATCAGATGAGCATGGTGAAATTTCTGCGCAGCACTTTTCTCACAAGAGACCCATTGCTAATGTAGCATAAATACTGCTAAAACTAAAGGCCTGGGGCCAAAAAGATTGTACTAATCTTGGTGAAATTTTGTTTTATGGGCTTATGTCTATTAACACCAACAAAACTGTGAATCCAAAAATGGAAAAAACGCTGAATACAAACTCTGCAAAGTAACAGCAATATTGTACGTATTGGGTGTATGGAAAAGAACCCAGCAGATTATTGATATTTTACGTGAAAAAGAGACTATTGAGGGACTAATTTCTGGTGATATTAAACATGGTTTAAGTAGGCTTGACCCCCACAGATCAATTGCTGTTTTCAGGAACTGAATACCACATGTGACATAAAAGCATTCCCACAGGAAATCTATTTGTCTCTACCCAAATGTCATTATCAGAAAGTGGATAAAGATTATTTGCATAGAGGATGTGAAGATATTTTTCAGCTATTACAATGCCATTGGGATTAGCACTTTCAGAAGAGATATTTCTTCTTCCTTTTGTTTTTCTTTTAAATAGAAGAATAAGTTGAACTCTCACTCCAGGTTTTATTTTGTTTTTCTGCAGAAAAATTTTCTGCTTTTCACAATTCTGTTTTAATGCAAAGGTATCAAAGACAATCTTTCTTTTAGGAGTGGCAGAAGCAAAATATGTTTTTGTTTGGGTTTTATTTGGACTGACACCAGGGGCTCATACTGATGAATATAAATGTGGTTAGATACTGTGTAAGAAATATGGATAAGATGCTGTTTGTAGCTCTCTAGTGCAAAAATACCTTGCTCTTAGCAGTGGTAGAAATAGAAATCGTAGAAATCTAATGTGTTAAGGACCTCAATAAATCACCTAATCTAATTCTGTGGTGAAAGGCATCAAGTATATCTAGGCCATGGGCAAAGATATTTGCCAAATTATTTGTAAATGCCTTGAATGAAGCAGGTCTCCCAGCATTTCTCTCCCCCTAGGTCTTGAGACTCATTGTCTTTCTTGTTAGAAAGTCCCCCACATATCTAACGTAGCTACTGTTTGCTGAAAATCAAAAGGACGTCTTGTCGACTGTCTTTCAACTGGTCAACAGCCCTCTTGTTTCACCCAACACCAGTTCACAGCTTGCCCTGTACTCTGCCTGCAAATGCAACCTTCCTTCTCAGGAAAGTCAGTAAGTCCAGAAATAACACTCTGCAGTCACCTTACATTGTCACACTGGCACTGTCCCAGTGCCACCGGCACCACAAAGGGCTCATCAACCAGAGGAGGCTTTGGCCCTTGCAGGAGCACCAGAGCTGCCAAGAGCAGAGCTGCAGTTCCTCCTGCCCACTGGCGTGGACGTGAATCACATTCCTTAACTCCCTTGTGAAGCGGGGGCTGAAGAAAGCCACTTGTGACTACAGGGCATAGCCCCCTGGGTAAAAGCAGAACTTCTTTCAAAACTTGGTTCTTAAATTTCCAAACTTACAAATCGAGGTGAGACACGGTATACTGTCAGATGACAATTACTATTTTTGGCTCTCATCTCTGGCTTTGTTAGTTGAAATGAACTGGGAATTGTCTAAACTCCAAGCTTGCTGTTTACATTTACTTGAAAATAAATATCTTGCCTTTAGAGACTATTATGTGTCTGCAAAGAAGTCTATTTTTTTCCTGATGTCACAAAAGTAATTTACCAGAATAAGATAAATTTTTTTTCCCAGAATGTTGGTGATTTAAGCAAATGTGGGAAAGAACCATAATGTGTCCTTTGCTTTGTAAAGAACCATTAAGCTTTGGACCTATCGGCTTGTGTTTGGAGATTTCATTTGTCGCTCTTAGTAGTCATATAATTAAATATTTATTCAAAAAAAGGAGTAACCGTTAACTCCCTTCCATCAGTAAAAAAGTGTCTCCTTCACCTTGTGAAAATGGAGGATGGACGGTTCTTCAATTAAGCAACAGTGGATATATGGGTTTGATGAACATATCTTATCTGAAAAGTGAAACATCTGTTCTGCCTCTCAGATTTCCTCAAGGATTTTATTTATCACTCTGACATGTTCAAAATCACTAACCTGAGGTCCATCTAAACGGTACCAATGTAACCGTGGTAGCTGAAGGATTTTGTGCGTGGTTTTCTGTCTCAAAGTTTGTAAGTATGTTTTCCCATAAGTATGTGCACAACTTATATAAGTAATCCTTTTGTGCCCTTTCTCATCAAACACATACAGAATTAATTTGTTAATAGGGTCTGATTTCCTTTTAGACATTTCTGTTTTATTATTCTTTACATCTTTTTTTTATATGTGGCTTTCATTCCAATATTAACTGACACTGCTGTGATGTTTTATGGGCTTTCATTGTGCAATTAAGATAAAACAGTAAAAAAAAAAGGAATACTAACTTCAGACGGTTCAGATGCTTAAGAGAGTCACAGGGGTTTTCAGCACATGCCCATGTCAAATTATTCCTCTAATAATGTGTTATGATTTAACTTTTCTGACATACTGTTTCTTCTGTATGTCATTGAACATATCGGTTTTCAACTACTTATTAAGAGACAGATTATCAAAAGGATTCAGCACCCACCTTCAAAAAGAGAATTATTTTTCAAGACCTTAAAAATTCACCTTTGCAGTACTTTAGTCCAGATTTTAAAATAAACCTGGCATCCAGTTCTAAGGGTATGAAAATCTGGGTACCTCTTCTGATGCTCAAGTGGGAGATGGGTATTCCTGACAGTCTATTCATATGCATTTTTCTTTGACATCAGGCTCCTAAAATACAATATGCAGTCCTGAATGAAAGATGACTTACAATGTTAAATTAAACACAGTCAAAATAAGTCCTGGATTCCATTTAAAAAAATCTGTTCCCATACATGGGAATCACCTGAACTTCTGACAGTCTAAGCCTGTATTACATCTGACTGATTTCTGATACAGAAATTAATAAGGTTAACCTTTCATTAGACATGGCAAATGAGTCTATTGTGTAAACTCCAACTCTGGCAACATACCTGAGCCTGACCTTTAAAACACCTACCCTTTCAGTTGTGACTTCTTCTCAATGTTACCATCAATCTTGCTATTTGCCTTTCTAACTTGCATCATCTGTCTTAATTGCAAACATTGGAATGGGAACTGAAAGTTGAGCTGGTGCGGGGTTGAAGAACTATTTCAACCAGAGGTACTCTTGATCACTTTAGGGACGAATAGTCCAATAACACCAAGCTACCTTCCTTTCTTTGCCTACAAAGTAAACTACTTCACTCGCTGCATCTGATGTCTAAAGACTTTGCTGCATTCTTTTTTTAGTTCAGACACCTTGGCTAACCTTCCAAGGCATGAAATATGAGTAGAAAACTCAGGATTTTTTTTTTTTTATATTTTGGAACCTCAAAGCAGTTCCAGTTGGTCTAAATGTGAGAATCAGGACCTCTTGATTTGTAAAGCATATGGAGGAAAATATTGATATGCTCAATTCTCAGAGCATTTTCCAATTCTGCTTGCTTAGCTCTTTTCTCTCCCACTCTCTCAGTATCTTCTGTCAGTAATAAAATTAAGTGCAAACAGAAATGGTATATCTGATCTTTGAAGTACAGTGTATAGAGAAGAATCTTCTTTTAAATGAGAAAGTACTGCACTGTCAACCCTTCCTCCTCTTCCATCATGTTTAAGGACAGCTGATTTTGAACTGCCTCAGTCTGTAGTCTAAATAATAATTTTCTCAGGAAAACAGGGAAGTGGTGATCGGTATAATGACATCCATTATTTTGTCAGTATTGGTTAAATAGGATTTCTGTAAGCATTCTTATTCATCAGAAATTTACAAATTGAGAGAAAGCTCCAGCTTTATAAAAGTGATTTCATTTCCTAATCTCTCTCACTGCTCAGTCTGATCTTTTATTTTGCTTATCACCCACCATCTGTGTTCTGGGTACAGCTACCCACAAGAAAGCCCGTTCAGCTCTCAAAACTAGTTTAATGTGTCAATTAACCACACTTTTTGTCTTCGCCAAAACACCGTACACTGCGGATCTGAAATGAACCACGAGGAGCTGGATAAAAGCAACTTGGAACAGGATTTCAGTTGTGTGGAGTTCATCCACCTGTACTTAGGCACCTCTAGAATCTCTAAAAATAAATAATCAATTTGCAGAATAATATCAGTCTTTTATGACAGCATAAACATGAATATTGAGAAGGAATTGTTGATGCTATCATTCATGCATCTGCAAATGTGTTTCCTTCCTAATTTTACCCATACACAGCTGTGTGTTCTCCCTAATTAATGAATTGCCCTCAGGTTACTCACCCAGACACATCTAATCTATCTCTGTCCAAAATGACTAAACTCTGTCCTGCATTAAAGATGTAAAAAGGCCACAAATTACTTTCTTGGTCTTTCAACTAGAAAATCACTGCTTACTGAATGGCATTCTCTCCATGTGGCATCCAGGGTGATTTTATCACCTCAGGGCTGAAGCTTTCAGTAGAAGTGAAGAAAAACATCTACTGCTAAAAAGTTTCTCAGTTCAGATTCCAGTTTAACAGGAGAAACATTGACTTCAGGTTTAAGCTTATAATAATGATGCCATGAATGCAATAAAATGTGTAAGTATGCAGTTCTTTCATCTTTAAAGCACTTTATTAACCAGTCTTTCCTGAAAACACTTTCCAACTAAAGTTATGTGATTAAGATGAAGCTTCAACATATTGTTACAGAAGGATGTTTTTTCCAGACCATATAACAAAAAACTGTGCAATTAGCATATAAAGTGAAGTATGGATAAGTACATGTCATCTTCAATACCAGCTGACCTCCACTGCAGTTATAAAAATTAAGATATATACTATTTTCATGTGAATTTTAGTGTTCTTTTCTTATATAACTTTATAAAGCCTCCGAGAGGAGTTGTGAGCTCATAGGTAAAAAAATAATTTGATGCTTTTCTGTCTTCTGTGAAATAAAACGTCAATGGTACTCAATAGGCTGAGGAGTGGATATGATAGTGCAGAATGTGAATTCCCTGCAGGAGTGCAAGCAGCAGGAACGCTTGTTTATCAAAGTTGAAGGGAAAAAAATGTCTGTACAATTTAACCTTTGTTTCAAGTGTGAGCACCGCAAGCAAAGTAGTTAACACCACAGAAATAGTGCAGGTTAGCTAGCAGGCAGGTATTTGGCCAGAGATGTTGGACTCGCATTTAACAGAAAACATTCTCTGTGATGTCTAGCTGGAATTTGCCAGTGAGACCAAGCCTTATTAAACCCTCAGAGCATAAAAAAAATAGGAGATGAAACCCAGTTGTGTACTGCAAAGGAGTGTGGTGAAAGAGGCAGAATAGCAGATTTGGAGATGTGGAGTTGATTTCACACTTTGAGACCAATTTCCCTGTATAATCACAGGGAAAGCAATCTCTCTTGTGCCTGCAGTTTCTCATTCATGCCTGTCCTCTCTGTTCAGATTGTGAAGCCCTTGGATGAGAGCTGTTTCAAACAGGTGCATGCAGTGCCTGGCATAATACGCCACTTGTACTAGCCGGTACGTTGTGATTTGATCATAGTAAGAATAAAAATGTGAGTGGAACATTGAGAAACTCTCTGCCAGTGTAATGAGCTAATATTGGAAGAACATTTGGTGTTCTTCATTTGTTTTAGAGTAATGTAAGTTAGAAATATGAATGAAGCAAACGCATTGCCTATTTAGAATGCTTAAAGGCTTTTGCTGGTTTCAGAAGTTTCCTTTTCAAGCATCCTTTGATCAAATCATGTGTGCAAGATAAAACTAGAACTTTTTCTTAAAAATAGATTTAAAAAGAATGAGTTCCAGTGAAGGGTACTTTGAGAAGATGTGGGGGGCTTGTTTGTTTGTTTGTTTGGTTTTTTCCATTGGAAATAACTACCAAAGTTGCCCATTTGGGAGAAACAGATGTGATAGTGCAGTGCTTTTCTAATTTCTGAACTACTTTCCTACTCCTTTTGTAGAAGGTGCCTTGAAAATCATAAGCTTCACAGCGGGCATGCTGGTACCCTTGTTTTGTTACCCTTCCTGATGGGCAATTCTGAACTATTGTTCCTGTATGTCATACTGTAATACTGGCTACCGCTGTATGTTTCTGCTTTTCTAATTATGTTTGGATTTCTAAGGCATAACTACAGTGTAAAGAATTTTGAACCTCAAGCAGTCACTCACATATAGGACAGTACAATCACCCTCCCAGGAAGATAATACAGGAAAGCTTGATTGCTGATGCCAATAGGTTTTCTTTTCCAGGTCACTGCATGGGATGAGGCCTGGAAGGTGGGTATTTTCCATTTTGTTTCTTTTTCTAGTCATTAAAGAGGCCAGCTTAGTCATGTCCTTATTTTAGACATTTCCACATGATCTGGAGTTAATGTTCCTCAGATGCAGAACGTTCCATATGGATCCTTCATAGTCTTCAAAGGTTAGTATGTTGCAGTCCTTGTATAGTTCGTCAGTATTGCACCAAGATGCGGTGGTTTTGCTTATTCTTTGGACACATTGTTTTAATACTAAAAAAAAAAAAACCCAAACAAAAACAAACCAATAAAACAAACCACCAGAGTTAAATTTTGTGTTATGCATTATATGCACTTTGCGTTTTTTATAACCACGTCTTAAAAAGGGATACTCTTCAGTGATTGCTTCTGAGTTCATGATATAAGGTCAAAACATTAGAACCCTTTTGGGATCTGTTACTGCATAACCCTTTGGAGGGTTGGCTCCAAAGTTTTTTCAGGCTGAATTGGTTCTGAACATCTGAAATTTCATTTTTACTAGCTGTCCGACCAGGTTGATTACTCTCTGATTGCCAAGGTATTGCTGTGAGCTGTGCATTGTCTTCTTGTTAGAGATTAAAAACTCTTTGCAAAGCAACAGCTAACCTATGGTTTTATCACTTGCATGATTATTTCTGGAAGCAGGATATATTTTGTTGCAGCATAATAAATTTTTAGCTATCAACATCTTTGATGTTTCCTATTGAATGAACAGATAAAAACCTTTTCAAACACAAAATAAGCTGGTGGGTCTATTACACTGTTTACAGTGGGCTCTTCCTACTGTAATACTAGTTTCTCTCAGTACAAAAACTGTAGCACACAATTCCTCCTCAGCAGTACCAGCACTAAGATGATCTAGTTTTTTCTTTCTTAACTGCATGCTGCAGTGGCCAGAGCTGTAATTAATCTCCAAAATATGGAAGACTGGTAATTTATAAACTAATTGGGTGTTTTGACTTGCAAATTCCTATGCCGAAATTGCTCTATAGAAAGCATTTATACAAGTTTTATGGTGATCAGAATGAGAGCCAAGGGAGAAGTTTCAGGAGACAAGACTCTGAGTGCCCACCCCTTTTTAAGAAAAATGACTTCCCTAATTGCTGAGAGATGAAACGGGTGAAAGTGGTTGCCCATCCATATATTTTCCCAGAGACATCAATGGTAGCACTGTACTTGAAGCATATGAGATGGGCACATTGCTCTCAGTGTGGCAGCTTGCCACTTAATATAATCAAAACTGAAGGAAAATCTGCGTTAGAATAATCAGCTTTGTGCATCCTGTCATCCAGTGGCATGATGCTGATACATGTGGACGAAGGGTAAAGTAGAAGAGGAAGATATTACAGCAGAAAGTATTGACCACCTGGGCCATGGGCACCACATGCTAATGGGACTCATACTCCTCTGAATCTCTCTGGTAAATTTTTTTTTAGCAATTTTATATTATTACTGAGGCAAAGATCCATGTATTTGAATATCCATTTTGTGAAGAATATGTTTACAAATTGTTTTAAAAATTATTACGGGAATTAATCTTATGATACATTTTTTACTTGTGCAATTACGGAAAACATTTCTCTGAAGCCTGAAAGTAGATCAAGTCTGGAGAATTAAAAAGAAAATTAAAAAAACTAGGAAGTCTTTCAGTGTTTGAAGACTCAAGTACTTCTAAAGGCAACTGCTGTCAATGTTGCTTTTGTGTTGACAAAATCCCTTTAAAAGGTTTTGTGGTGCAAAAAGCTCCTTTTAGTGGGTTTTCATAATGCACTGGGAGAGAACAAGAAAATGTTTTTCTCACCATGGCCAGCCATGGAGCTCACTTAGAACATCGTGTACTCAAACCGGGAGGCGATTTTCCATCCGGCGCGCAGGCAGAGCCAGTGGGATCAGAGCTCGTGCCTGCCCCTGCTCACCTTGGAGACCCGTTTGCTTCTTCCAAGCGCTCCTCGGGATGACTCAGTCCCCTTAATGCGCCTGAAGGAGATACTCTGGGTAAGGGCTCACACCCACCTGAAAGTGATAGATTGATGTCCCCATGGCTTGTAGGAGGCAAAGTGCTTTTATTCTAAGAGCATGTCTATGGAGCAGAAGGAGGAGTGGCTTCCCCCTGTGCCAGATGAAATCCACCAACCTCAAGGTAGCACAGCGGCTTTGTGCTTCCTCTGTGAAATGTCTGCCATAAAGTAGCATCTGGCCACATACTCCCACTGTGTGCTGATCTCCCAGGTCTGCAGAGCTGTTAACGGGGACTTTAAGGATTGTTGTGTGCAAACGCCAGGGCTGCAACATCCTTGAGGCTCCTGTTTCTCGGTCTTGTTAAATAAAGACCAGCCTGGACATACGCCTACTCCTGCACAAATCCTCCCTTCCTGTTGTCACTCAGATGCCCTGCGGGAGGGCCACCACTGTTTGTCTTAGAGGGTCAGTGGCATCTGACGACACCTCCCAAACACAGTAAAATGTCCAGCCCTTGGCTAAGTTGTCCAGAGCCCAGTGTCTGCTGGTGGGAGCGTACCCTGTGCCCACAGAGCTCACGTGGCTGCAATGGGTCTAACGCAGCGTGGGTGTAACACCCCAAACAAGCATCAGATATTCTCAGTTCAGCTCTTCTAATATCACTGCTCTCAGCCTAATCTGTAACAACTCCAACAGCCAGCAAAAAGAGAAAAATCACTCACACAAGAGGCTTCAACAGCCTCCTGCACTGACGCCTTGATGACGCTGTGGTGAGGGTAAATTTGGATTTTTCTCTCACAGGTAAACCCCTCCTTGGTATATTCATGATATCTCTGTTGTATATGATGCATCTGTGACATTTAGCAGGTTATGACTGGCTGGAGGTGGACGGGACAGGATGTGACAGGACGGATGGATGCATCTTGTACTGCTGTAGCTTTTGCCAAAGCAAAACTGAGTGATGAGGATGTGATAGAAAGAGAAGGAATCTGGGGCTGGGTTACTAAAGAGTACATCACAGGGCTTCTTTGAAATACATTTATATGAACTTTACTGTTCTCTGTGCAATACTGCTTCATTCACAGCCAGGGGTTTCCTTATAATGTACTTTCAGGTGCTTTGTACAAATTATTGTTTAGGAGTTTCCATCAGAGGTATAGCTTCTGCTGGTCCCCTTGGGAGAGTAGTGCAAAGCTCTTATCCCTAGAAAGTCTTGCTTTTACTTCTGCCTTAACATTTCACTTTGAAGACAAATCTGAAGGTGTAAGATAATATGAAATAAAGAGCGGCTACCCGTACCTATGCAGGTGCCATTAGCAGTCCAGTCCTGAGGAAAGCAAGCATTCAACACTCCCGTTCATTGTATTTATGTATTTAAAACTTGCTGCATTGCTAAACAGGACTCCAGGCCATATAAGGATATTAGTGTCATGTAGTAGCTCACTGGGAGTTGCACGTGTGCAGTGCTCAGCAAAAGTAAGGCAGTAGCTGTGAGTTAAAACAACTGTAAGTGCTCTGCTCACAGGTCTCCGTGGAATTAAAGAGCCATAGTTGACTTCACTCCACTTTGTTCCTTCCACAGAAACATCTGAAAAGAGAGAAACCCACAACCTCCTCAGCTTTTCTCCATTTCTTACTAGTTCAAAAAAATTGAGTTTAATATCTCTGTGACCTTTCAGTTTTATATCACTTAAGTGGAGCAGAGAAGCTATTTTCTTCTTCAAGATTAGCTTCCCTTTTGTTGCAGGCTCATTTAGGTTTAGGACTAATGTAGCACAGCACAGAATACCATGAGGATTTGATGTTTTGCAGCGCTGTTCCCAGTTAAACATTCCTGAATTTTATAACCATGAATCACACATTCTGGGGTGGTTTGTCTCCCATTCTGTGGTATCCATAGAAATGGGAAGTAATGATCCTGAGAAAGTATTTACTATAGGTTTGACTACTTAAACGAAATGCAGACTTTGAAAACAGGAGGACTCATTGGACATTACACTTCTCTTAACATCCTAATAACAAGTTTATGCTTTTAGTCTGTGGATCAATGCATGGGAACTTTTGACATCTTCCTAATGCACTCCAGTGACGGTGCTGACATTACCTGGTGCTGTGTTCCAGAACAGCAGTGCACACTATTGTTCATTAAGAAAAAATATGAGGAAAGCTCGTGATTCACCTCTCCCTACTGCCTCTTCTTCCCCCAGGAAAATCAAGGACGGACACTAACTATATTGAGTGTAATGACTAGCAGTATTGTTCACTGATCAACATGGGAAGAAGGGGAAAGATTTATTTTGAAGGACAGCTTTTGCTCAGCTGCAAAGTCTCCCTTGATTACCTTGTTCTCTGAGGATGAGTAATGCGGTATTAATTATTTTTAGTTTAGTTCAAGGTTATTAATCATCTTCAAACTAACAACAGCTACAGGAATTCACTAGTGTTTCATGTCGTTCACTGTACATTTTATTTTTTAGAGGCATGTTTTTCTTTGCCGTTTAAGTGATGTTGATTTCTACATGCACTGGTGGAGACCATCACCGAACAACTACTGTTTGGGGGATGGGACAGGAATTTACTCAACTAAATCACTCTTCATAGAGACTAAATACTAGACTCCCCAGAATCCTTGACAGAACTCATCAGCAGATAGTTACTTTACAGATTAATGGCATTAAGTGTTTGGAGGCACGGGAGGTGTTACTCCTGAGTGGTAAACTTTCACCACTGGCAAAAAAATTGAGTCAGATTACCAAAAATTATCATCTGACCCCACTAAAGTCATTAGGATCTTTGCCTTTGACATCAATGGGGTCAGGTATTTATTTTAGAGCTATTCTGTTTTTTAACGATGTGCTCCCAAGGAAGGCACTGAATTTGCTCTATTTCATACTGTACTGGGTAAAATAAATGTAATGTATTAATAAACATATGCCTTATAAGGGCATTGCAAGATTAGTAGTAATGCTTTCAGATGCAAGTTATTACATAACATATTTTATAAATATGAAGAACCCACAATAAGTATGGGCATGCCATCAGCAGACCACATGCAGTTCGTCTTTCATCTAGAAAAAAAGATAATTTTTTTTCCTAAATCTGTGACGTGGGATTTTTGTCGTAATTTTCTCAGTACTGAACAAATATATTCCAGTGTTTACCTTGTAGTTCAGTCTCTGGGATAATTACATATAAATATTCTGTGTTAGGAATGGGAGCAAAGAAACAGAGGATATGTGGAAATGAAAAGTAGATCAGAAGCAATCCCCGGCTCAGAGCAGAACTGGTAGAACTGATCTGAGGAGATAAGGTCAGGAGATATATTCAAAACAGAGTCATCTACTTTCCATAGAAGAGAGGTTTGAATAAATAATGTTCTTGACAGTGGCTTTCTTTTGAATGTGATTAAAATATTTATTTTCCCAGAGAGGTAAGTGAAACATATAAAGGTGTCTTGCTGTGGAGTCCTTGTTAAAAAAAATCAAAACAAAACCAAAGCCCCAAAGCCAAACCACCTTTAATTACTAGCATTAGATAATAAGATAACGATATTTCTACAACTCCTTGCTCATACTTCTTGTGCATTGTGTTTCAGAGCAAATTCTTGTCGCCCTCAGATTCTAAATCAGAGAGGCTAACTAAAGTTCTTTATCCAAAGGTAAAACATTAATTTCAAATCATTAAAACAAAACCAATATACACCTTTTAGAACAATCTCAAGTGTTGCTGAGACTTAGAAGAAAACTGGCTTTGCTGCACAGAGAATCTCCCCAAATTATATACAATTAACTACTTTTTTTTTTCTGAAAACCTATATGCAAAATCAATAATATACTTGCATCTGGTAGCAAGAAAGCCCCAGGAAAGGGAATTTCACTACAGTGAAAAATATCATAGTAAAGTTTCAGGATTTAAAACATATCTACAGAGTACCAAAGTTTATTATTTTATTGTTACTGTTGACAAATCCAGTTGCCTCTGGAGGTTCAACACAGATTTGGAGGTCAAAAGAGAATGTTCAATCTTGCAATGTCCTAGTAACTTCTGGTTGTACTGAGCTCTGTAAACTCCTATGAAATTCAAAAAAGGACCAAAGGCAGCAGTATTTACATAATGAGCTCAATAGGCAGGTACCTTGAGTTATGAAATCACACAGGAGTTTCTGCAGACAATCTTCATTCCTAATGAGAAAGGTCAATAAATCTAGTGCAGTTCTGTCTGAAATCAGTGAGAGTCTTTCCTGTGGCATTACAAGGGTCAGAGACCGATTTTTGACATTACAAGAGGCCATTACGAACATCCAGTCTGACCTTTGCATAAAGCAGGGCAAAGAATGACTCAATAGCTTGGGATCTTTTAGAAAGACAGCAAGCCTGACTTTAAAGATTTTCAAGTAATGGAGATTGTAATCCAATTCTGTTTAAGTGATTAATTGCTTCAGCTGTTACAGAAATACATTTTCTTAGAGGATTGAGATGGATCAGGCCATAAGGCCATACACAAGAAATTCTTTATGCTATCTTTAAATATGAAAACTAAGAATTACCCATTTCCTTTTAGGCTAGGTAGACCCAAGTACTTTATTGAAGTTAACTGAATAAAAAATGTTTAAGAACAATGAGGCTGCCTTACAATTACAGTCTCTGGCCCTTAAAAATCCCTAGTGGGTCATGTCTGCAGGTAGATATTAATTTCATGCTGTTTGATTGTAGCATGTTTCAGAGCCTGGGATGTCCAGAAACTGGCAGAGAAAGGCAATTGGGTGTTAAAATAGCCCCTGGTCTCATGCAGCTGGAGAAGTGGCTGTCGGTGCGGGCTGCTGACGGAGAAACAACCCATGGCCTCTCTGGGGGCAGCTGCCATGCTGCACATGTCCCGCTGCTTTCTGTGAGCCCAGTTACAATGGCGGCCAAAAAGCACGTGCTGGCTTCTGGCCCCGGTGTCTGGCTCATAGCCCTAGTGTCTGCTGTCCAGTGAACTCCCGACACAGAGGACAGCAAACCCAGCTCCCTGATCTTACCCCACACCCTTTGGCTTTCTGGAGCTACCCTTCTGGCTGAGCAGAGGCCCTCCTGCATCGCAAAAGGATGCGGGAGCTCTCCTCGTTGCTCGCTATGCACAAAACAGGGAGCTAAGCCGCATGAAAGGGTCCCATGCCCAGGGCAATGTTGGCAGTGGCCAGCGTGGACTGCAGCCCCACGAGGCAGAAGCTGTGCTGCGGGATGCACGAGCCACCAAGGACAGGCTTCTGTGCCCAGCCAAATGTCTTTTCTCTTTTCCTTAATGAGACAGACTTTGTTATTCTCTCATCACAACACGCAGTTCTGATTGATATTTACTGGGCTCTGTGCGACCCGTCTCTGTTGTTTTTGGCGTGGTTAATTGGAATTATTGAGCGGCACCCAGCTCTGGCAGGTTGGGATTCACCCCTGTGGGGATGGTCCTCACCTGCCCACCCTGGCTTGCTTCTGCACAGCCTTGCTCCTGTCAGACTGAATTAAGCTGCGCTGTCAGGAGCCAGGGACCCTTCAACAGTTTTCCAGCACAAGTGACACTACATTAGTGTTTGGTAATAGGCTGCACACTGTTTTGTAATAAGAAAATATGGATGATTCTATTTATTCCCTCTCACTCCTGCGATGATAAGAAATGTTCTAATTCATTATTAATTTGTTCCAACTATTTCTGGTAAATCTAAACTATGAATAACTTTAGCTATGCCATTAGCAATACCTCAGAACTACAGATGGATTTTGGTTTCTGGACACAGGCACGTGGCAGTCCCACTGTTTTAAAGGTGTACCCAAAATTCTGTCCCGTTTGGGTACAAAATCGGTACTTACTGTTCACACTGGGTTACAACTGCATCTAAAGCAGCCTGGAACACAAAGGCATTGTGGCCATTATTAGTCTGGTATAAATTATTGTAGCTTCGCAGCATTCTATGAAACTTTGTATATGCAATCTGCTTAAGGATTTACCCTCCCCTGATCACTGGATTGAATGGAAATGAGAGTGCCGATAGACCTAGACCTGCTGCCAGTGCTGAAGACTTTTATTCTGCCCTGTGGACTAGCAAGATCTTTAGCAGCATTTTGTAGTTTTCTGGCTTTAGTGTAGAGTAAGCCTTTGGAATATTAAATGTTCAAAAGGTGATTTTTTTGTTGCTGTTGTTTGCCTTTCATATTTTCTCTACTTTTCATACATAAATGGTTGATCAAAGAACCATGGTGAGAAAGCACCAAGGAAAATTTTTTTCTTCTCTTGTAGAATATGAATTTGCATGGGTGAAAGATGGGAGATTATAAATTTATCTGTTGGTCATCCAAGGAAATTATCTGTCACATGCATAGTGTGGTGGTACCTCCTTGTGGAACCGAGTCCACTGTCATGCATCTAAAAAGTGCTTTTCTTGCCTTTGTGTTTGGATGGGAATGACTCTTCCTTTGCCTCTGTGTTGTCGTAGTCATCTGGCTTCATTTACTGAAAAGGGGGAGGAGGACACCCACCATGTAATGTCAAATACTGAGCTTCTGTGTGGGCAATCCCACCAGAACTGACAACCCACTGGCCTTGTCTCTCACCACAATCTCTAAGCAGGGGCAAGAGCAGGATGACCACTCCTGGTGCTCCTGCACTGCTGCTCTGGGAATATGGTCCTGCCTCCTCACTTCAGAAAAGAAAAAAAAATCCCAGCCCTTTTCTTCAGAGTGGGTGTACTTAAGAATGTTTTTTAATTGCTTGCTTGGAAATATAATTAAGGTGATAAAAGGCAGCAAGAAATTATCTGGAAGGTCCTCGTGAAGACTTTGCTAATGCTTGGTGGTCACCCACAAAGAGGCTGGCAAGGGTCCTGGCCACCAGGCAAGCCTTGCCTCTCTCATGTCTTGAGAGAGTTGCGATCCCAGTACTGTCCCTGGTTGTTGCTCTCTGTTGCTTCTGTGGTTTGTACCTCCTGCCCAGGACATCCCTGGGTGAGCAAGCTGTCTGGATTACAGTTTTGCTCCATTGGTCTGCAACAGATATGAGAAAGCACACAGACATGTATGCTTTCCACGGTGTGCCTACACATTTTGCCGCTTTTACTTAAAGAATGAATAAAAGAGGATGATTTATTAAAAGAAAAACAATTCTATGAATGAAACACTTCAACTCTCTCTGTCCCTGAGTTAATTGCGATCTAGCCCCGATGAGGAAAGAGGGGCTTTCCCACCTCTGCCATGGGTGCCATGTCTCAGATGGAAGTGCTGAAATGTCCACCAAGCCCTGTCTTCCCCTGCTTGAGCTTTAATAACTTCTGTTCTTCTGACAGGTGATCCCTAATTAGCTGTTATTAGATGACCACAGCTACACCTGAATGACTTCATGGACGAGTTAATCTCCTCTCTGAAAAGTCCATCCTTCCCAGGACTTAGCTCTGGGGAGAAGGAGGCTGGAAAGCCAAGAAAGATGAAGGCTAGTGTTACTTTCATAAAGGTGATGCAGACATGTACTGATCAGCAGACTGGTCTGCAACAGGTTCCCCAAACCATCCCAGTAAGAAAGGAGGCCTGGGGAGAGATAGTAGCAAGACAGATGATAAACCCATAGTGTGTGTGTGAGAGAGAGAGAGAGACAGCTGGTTTGGCAGGATTGTTTGCTTTTAAGAAAGAAGAATTCACCCTTTCCTATACTGGCAGAAAATCATGTGCCCTTTCATGATAAAATTATGTATTACAGGTCAGTCAATCTTCCAAGTTCCTTTTAAAATACACAGCTAAGGTGGGATGTACTGAGAAAATATGAATATAGTGGCTGGACATCTGACAAGTGTGCATGAGATATCATCTGGCTTTATGGACCAATAAAGTTCTTGACAGTTCGATAGATTGTTCTTGGTATTTTTTTAATAGAAATATACATAATTATGAAAAAAAGGGGTTTTCTGAAGAGTGGAAAAGATACCCATCATGGTACATGATGAAATATGTTCCTTTGAATTAAACCTACAGCAGTGGGTTTTAGAGCAATCAGTCCCAGTCAGGCTTAACAAGGCTCAGAGGATGTAAGCTCCCCTAGAAATATCTATAGAATTACAATGCTCTAGTTAATAAAATAGACATTAAAAACAGCATAGTCAGGTAAATTAAAAGGTGTAATTTAAGATGATAGGAGAAAGAGGAAGGAAATTCTGCCACTGAAAAACTTACTTATGCTGCCTTACGAGTTTGCCTTAGTGGCAAGTATTATAAAGTTTGAGTCTCTCCCAGCCTTGAAATGACAGTTATCTAGAAATGTACTTATACATGGAGACCAGATTTAAACCTTTACTTATTCAGCCTAAGCCGCAATCATGTTATGTGCGTATTCACGTTGCACACACACACCTGTGAAGTAGACTGAGATGCTATGAGACTTTTATTGGCATGAATCATGTGTAAGTTACTCACTCACTCTAAATGAGAGCCTAGAAGCTGTATTTTTTGCAAACCATCCTGACATTGCTCCTGAGTGTGCGATATCACTGGAGTGGCATTGGGCCACTACACAGTAGGTTCTGGAGCTTTGGGTCTATTTTATGGGAATCTGTCTCTCTGTGCTGCTGATGCCCAGTATTTCAGGCATCCTGGTACTTTTGGGAGGGATCTGGGGGACTGGGGAGGAATGAGAGGAAATGAGGAGGTGTAAATAAAAAGCAGCTGAAAATAGCTTTCCTAAGGTGAAAACAGGTGCAGCTTTAAAATGCATCGCCTGTGATTCTGGTCTCTTTGGAAAGAGGGATATTTCTTTCCTGTTCTTTAGGCTCAGTGTGTGGTTCAAGCCTGCAAACCGAAGTGATCCACCTAATCCCCTCCATGCTTGTTTCTAGAAAATCCATACCCGCTATCACAGAACAATTTCAAATGAAACAAAAAAAAGCACCCCACCCCAAAAACCCATCAGCCCTCCA
>NW_010140176.1:0-4689 GCF_000699245.1 Pterocles gutturalis | reverse complement strand
GTGATAGTCTTTGAAGGTGATTGAATGGTACGTGGAAAAAAATAGTGGCTGGTGGGGGGAGAACAGGTTGTCCAAAATGTGCCTTCAGGTCACATATAGAAGGACACTTTCCTCAACTGCTGCATCCTGCAGTGCCTATTTTGCATGCTTAATGCAGGAATCTGGATGTGGAAAGACGGGTTCAGAGAATTCTCTTCTTAAAAGCAAAGCCTGGAAATGGCAGCTGTCCCTGGCTCACGCCAAGTGCGCACTGCTGGCACGATTACACCTCGTGGCATCGCCTTCAGGGGCAATGACCTGGATAGAACAGAAAGGATACATGTGTCTTCCCCTCTTTACTGAAAACTGAACAGTATTTCCAGCTCAGCTGAGTCTCAGAACAAGCCACAAAGTGACCTACATCCAATACCCAGCTTTGGGAATTAACTTTGAGGAAGTTCAATTCCAGATCTAGGTCTCTCCTCTGAAACAAATGGAACTGCAGCCTAATAGAATCCAAACCCAAGAGGAATTCCTCTTTATTTCTTTCCAACAATTTTTAGCACTGAAAAACCTATCCTGATTTTTTTAATCCACATTTCTTGCTGGAAAAAATATGTTTCCAAGTTAATGCAAACCTTGGGGTTTGAATCCTTCAGATTCTAACAACTGAACCGGTTCCTGATGTCTTGAGCCGTTGGCCTTTCAGGAGCTGGTCTGAACAACAGGAGATTTAAAATAATATTGCCATTCAATTATTTAATCTATTTCTAACTTTAGGGTTAGAGGATTTCAAGATCAGAAATTCTTCTTCTCAGCCTTCCCTCTTTAACACAGTTTATTGTGACGGATGAATACAGCATATGGATTTCTTCAAGGGAAGTCCGTCGATGCTGCTATAATTAGCTAGCGATGGTGACAGCAGGCATCTTTGCTGCTTTATTATTTTAAAATTCTCAACACTGTGTTATGGGATGAATTTCTACCACATCAGAATGCTAATGCTTGGGAAAGGCTGTGAGCGCAGCATTCTGCTGCATTAATGTAGCCTTCGAAATCCCAACGTGATCCCACGTGTGACTGCAGGGAAATCAGTGGGATTACACCGGGGATGAATCCGGTCCCAGCCACAGTGCAGATGAGGAAACTAATCCTCCTTTTTTCTGCTGCTGCAATTATTTAAGCAACTCACTGGTGTACCTGAGGTCAACTTGTGTCTGTAAATGAATATTTGGCATCGTACCTCCCTGCAGAAGGGGGAATTAGGTCCTCATGCCTCCCTGGCTGTACTTTGTACAGTGTGAACACAACCTTTTTATTAAATAGCTCTCTTGCTGTAAATGTTGACAGAGCCTTTCTTAAAACTGGGTTAATTTTTAAAAGTAAACACACACAAAGCAACCCCACCCTTCCAGTCCTTAACAAAGGCTGGGAGTCCCTTGCACGTCCAGGTTTAGAGATCTTTGCAAACCCTGTCTCACAAGGCAGCTGAAAACCCAGGACATGAGATGCTGGTGCTCGTGCAGACACTGGGAGATTCATCAGAAAGGACATTACAGCTTTGCTGCAGGACCAGCTGGTTTTGTAGGCTGCTGAGGAAGGAGATATTGTAATGCTGAACCCTGAAATTGAGATATTGTAATGCTGCTTCCCTCTTTCCCCTCCCAGGAGAGTCCCTTCCCCACTCCTGATTGTCCCTGGGGGGCAGGCAGTGCCCAGGGAAGGGGATTCGGTGGGCTGCCCTTCCCTTCCAGGTATCACTCGTTTCTGTCCGTATGCCAGATGTGGAGTCTGGGGGGAGCAAATTGCAACCAGGAGCGTGAGATCCAGCAGCGTACCTTTGTGCTGAGCTGGAGGTAGGAAAAACATGCTGATGGTGACAGAGGAGCAGGCGAACAAACGAGTGGGGGGGGGGGGGAGCCACAGGCAGAGTTTCAGAAATAAAAAGCTTGAATATCCACATAATTGTCCTGTGCTGTGTTCCTCGGGGTATTTGACGGTGCGCTGTAGAATGAAATCTAACAGGCAGTGTACAAACCATCAGGAGTCCCTCATCATCTGCAGAAGAGGGGCTTGAATTAGTTTGCCCTAAAGGGGCTTTTTTCTCGTCTAAATCCTATAAACAGGGCCGGGAGAGTCACTTTTTGTGAGGCTTGTTATTTAGTGTTATGTAAGAAACAGAGTTTCTGTGACTGTAATTGCTCCTTGAGGTTGAGTTTGCAGGCAGCACTGGCTGGAACATGCATTTTTGTGCAAAGCGCTGAGTGCCTGCATGCCAAATTGGCTGTTTGTGTGCACAGCCACAGGATCTGTGAGAGGAGCAGGCACTTCTGCAGATTTTATCTCCAAATACGGCCTCTGGTATGTGTGCAGGGAGGCAGCGAGCAATAGTGCTCTAAGGCTCCTGGGCTGGTCAGACACGTAGAGCTGGAAACACAGACAGGTAAAAATTTTCTGAATTTAGAGATCTTTCTGTAATTAGCTTAGTGTCAACTTGGTTGTTGGCCACAGAGAGAATTTTTGACAGGTTAGTATAGAACAGGCATTGATTTCCATTTTTATAGCTCCACGTTGTTCTCCCTGTTGAATTCTTACTATTAAACGTATCCATTCCACGCAGCTGGAGATGTACGGATGGAAGGAGGCTGCTGAAGACAACCACCATAGGAGGATTCCCAGATAGGCAGTTTGGGTGGTAGATGAGATCCTTCACGTTCTCCTGTATTACGGCCATGCCCACGGTTTGTTCAGCACTCATCCCTGAGGTCTGACAGGGCTGTGAGAGCATCAGGATTTCTGGAGATCTCATGTGTTTCTTTTTAGGCATGGCACAGCCGTGAGATGACTCAAAGCACACATGTAGGCTCGGGGAAGATAATGGAGAGCGCTGAGCCAACATGCCACTCTAAGACAAAACATAATTTCAACAATGCATTCTGAAAAAGGGTCCTGTTGGTCCCCTGGGGCACCCTCTAATGGGTCCTAATTAGAAGCTGTCACTTCTTGTTACGGGAAGGAAGGAATGGTTCGGCTTTCCCAGCCCTTAACCTTGGAGAGACTGAGCTGAGAGCTGCCCCTGGGAATTGTTTCATTGAGGGCATTTTCCCGCAAGAAATTAATTGGGACTTTCTGTGTGGGGTGGGGCAGGCACCTCCGGGAGGTGCAGGACATGGAGGCAGTTCCAACGCTGTAAACTCATGCATGTACATGCACAGATGCCCGCTTGAGAAAACTTTATTTTTTAAACATTTGTGCCTGTCCCTTCTCAGACTCCTGCCTCCAGCTCCTCTCCCGCTCAGCCTGTGCCTCCAACATTTACGCACCAGATTCCTGCAGCAGGGCTCCCTGGAAGGCACCTGCAAGACCCATAAAGACTGGACGGCTGCAGGGTCCTGTGCAGCCAATTTCAGTGGGCTGTGGATGTTGCCCGTTTGATCCGCAGGTTTTTAAAAAGCTGCTGTGAAACTGCAACCCCTAACTGGTAAAGCCTCCCCTCTGCCTCCTCCTCGCACATTTCTTACACGTGTCTTTTGCAGACATTTGGTTTCTTGACAGCGTTTACATAACCTGGCTGAAAACGCTACCACAGCCGATTAAATGCCTGCTATGGAATCCAAACCTCTGATTAAAAGGATGGAGCTTTCCAGGGCTGCAATATTTGTGCAGATGGTTAATACTCACGGCTTGCTCCCCAGGGGAAAAAAGTGGCATTTTCTTTAAAAGTACAAACAGTCTGAGCTTTCCCACGGGAACTGCTTGTTTTGCGCAGATTATTATTTTAAAGCTATCATCAGATGTGATCACCCTTTGGATTAGAGGAAGCAAAAGGAGATGATCAGATAATCCCCGAAGCACGAAGCATTGGGAGTTGGATTTGAAGAGAAATGTCACCTATGGGCAATTTTTTTAGCTTAAGGTGCTTCTGTCCTCCCTATCTTCCTGAAAAGGCTCGTGCCTAGTGGCAGGAGACCTTTAGAGATGACAACATCCTCTAGGGATGCTGTAATTTGTTGTAATGTGCTCAAGGAAGTACCTTCTAAGCTGGCTGCTGTGACAACCCCTTTTCACAAGAAATGCGTGGTTAAAAGAAAAAAGTGCAAAGGTGAATAGCAGCTAAATATCTGAACTAGGCATGGCAAAATCAGCGAGATGTCCCTTTTTCATCTGGTGCACAGAAATTTTGCCAAAGAGAACCTCTGAGCTACCCCAGTTAGACTGAAATACGAAATACAAATTGGGTGCAATAAAAATGAACTCTCTGCAGACGGGGTTTTGCGCCATGGGTCTTAGAACAGAGACTTCAGTTCTGGGGGAATGTTCCTGTTATCAATGAAGGCACTTTCGCAGCTAAAAAAAAGTTAAGATTTTATTTTGTTCGTAGGTGGAGAATAAGCAAGCAGCGCTGGACGTGAGGGGAGCATCTGCTCTACCAACAGGCGTACCTTTCCACAAAACCTATCCCTCTATTTATTCCCCAAAATGTTGCATATCCATCAAGTTTTCGCAATACATTCTTTCATATGCATCTCCAAGCCCCGCCTAGCCCCGTCTCTTATTATAATTAGCTAAAGAGTCCTTTAGGGGTCCGAGGAGTCTCCTTTATCTCGTGGTCTTGGGGATGTTGTATTCTCTCATCTCGTTTTGATTAGCGGTTCCTTTCCTTGTCACCACGGTTTTGATCTTCTCATCCTGCCTTTTCTGTTTCTTCCA
>NW_010140175.1:0-20817 GCF_000699245.1 Pterocles gutturalis | reverse complement strand
TAGTGATCATCTAGTTTCAAACCCCCGCCATATGGAGGGGGGGTTGAAACTAGATGATTAGAGACAAGGATGTCATGTGGGACTGTGTCAAAAGCTTTGCACAAGTCGAGGTAGATGATGTCAGTTTCCTTGTACAAGTTGTACTCGTACTTTACACTTTCATATAGGGACTGGTATGCTAATATATTTCAAGGGACCTTTTTAATTTGCAATGAGGAAAAATGTAGTATTACTGAAATACGTTTCCTGAAAGTTTATTTTAGGTTCAATATTCCCCAGCTCTTAGATCTTGTTTTGCACATAGTTAAAATAGAAGTGTATGTTCTGTCAGCACAGGCTGCAGCTCAGTAACGAAGAAAGCAAAATGTGTGTGCATGCATGTATATTAGCAATCAATTAGTCAATTTTACAAATATTAAGTTGAAAAGGAGGGATTATGCCATAACACCCAAATAATTTACACACACTTAGGAGGATAAATATTCCCCTTCTATGGCTAAGGCTTCTAAGTGTCTAAATCACTACTGAAAAGAAAATTGGGTACCCTTGAAAAATGTTACTGCATGTATGGTGGTAATAGTATGTTTCCAAAAGTTGATAAAACAAGGATTTAATTATGCAAGTATTCATAGATCAGTAACTTGCATGTGAGTAAGCTCTCTGCATAATAATATACATACATAATATGCATTGATAATACACAATTATAATTGAATGCTTGTAATTATTTTCAGGATCAAAGCCTTTATTAAAAATTCAAATTAAAGCCATATAATGGTAGTAGTCATGATGGACTTACACGGGGATATAATTAAATTAAGTCCTATCATAAGTGATATGTTTGGCATATACAATTAGATAATCTTAAAAATGATCAGTGTAGGGCTGACAATCACTAAAAGGAGAGAGATGAAATTGTGATGACATTGCTAACATTTACTAGGCAAATAAGAAAAATAACAAAACTTCTGAAACAGTATTCCTTAGGAGACATGCTGAATCTACCAAATTAACAAAGTGATAGGAAACCTGAAGGGATGGGATGTTTGGCTATCTTTGGGCTAATGACCTGAAACTAATCTCTAGGTAATAACCAATACTAAGGGACTGCAGTGCTGCCTCCAACCTGCATTGTCAAGGCTGAGCTCTTCCCGGGAAAGCAGAAACTTGAGTTACAGACACAACCATTCATCAGCAGCAGCCATACAAGGACCTTCAGTGACTTGGATTTTAAAAAGCATATCAAGAACAGAGAAATACTATCTCTGTAATGCCTGTTAATTAATTAAACACTGTAATGAAAGAGCCACCTCTTTCCCAGGTCTTCTAAAACTCCAGAGTGATAGGAGGTAAGGCAGCTGGAATAGAAAGCTGAAATTTCATCCCAGAGTGACCAGTCAGTGAAGGATTATTTGGAAAGGCATGAAAACTTCAAAAAGGTGAATAATTTTTTTTAGTTACACTCTGATATCATTTAGCACTTGCTCATTTTATATTTATAAAATTTTATAAGCTCTTCTGATTTTTTTAAAAGCATTTATAGAAGTGACTAGCATCTTTCCTTCATTATCCACCAAAAGTAGAATTAAAAAAAATATAGCTATCTGGGGTGAAATGCAAACCCTAGCCCCATGACAAATTTGACACTTCTCAAACTCTTATTTTGTTTTAATTGAGACAGTAGCAAAGCTTTAGCTGAAAGCCAAATAATCTTCTACCATTAATAACAGCAGATTAGTCATCGAATTGCTTTAAAAATAACAAACTATTTCTAGTATGAACATGCTCTTAAAAGGTGTCTGCCATCAGAACAGCCACAGGTGAAATGACAATGGCAAAGAGTTCTTCAAATCACATAAAGGTTTTAGATTGTGCTCCATGCTCTGAGCAGGCCAGAGCTGCAGGAAGCCCTGGGTACATCAGCAGGTGTCCCAAACCCCTGGAGCACCCCCCAGCCTGCAGGGGTCAAAAGGCAGCGATGCATGAGAGCAAGAATCTGGTCTTCCACACTAGAAACTGAGTGCAGTCTAGTACTGTAAGAAGTTGCACGAACACAGGAAAGAAACTACTCAGGCAAATACCACCAAAGACAGGGAAAGCCTATGTTTAAATTAATTTTCTAGCTCAGTAAGGATTAATATTAATATTTGCTTTTGTGGAAAACAAAGTTAGAGCTATCATTTGGATATAACCAGTTTGTTTAAGAAGATCATATATTGTAACTTGTTTTAAAATTTTAAGCATATAAATCAGAATATAAACCTATAAACTAAACTAGGTCCACTACGGAAAATTATGTCTAAACAAGGAGATACACATTCTAACGTTCACTCAGCTCCTAGGAACATGTTTCCTAGCTAGTCCATTCTGTATTTCAAAGGGAATCTACCACTGGTATTGGGAAACAAATTAAAGTACAGATGAAACAGCACCATAAAACTTACAAAAATAATTGCAAATTCCAGCTCTATTTCTACAACAACTTGCCAGGTGCAGCACTGCTAACACTGTGTCACAGCTGCATCCTATATTAAGGCATGGCAGGATGGGAAATGTTTCTTGCAACAGCAGCAGCCTTGAGGCTTTTGTTTGGTTACAAAGTAAAGCTCCTGAATCATTATTTCCTGGATCATTATTACTTAAAGTAAAATTTTAAAAGGGTAAAATGGATTATTTTTGTAACATAAAATGGATTATTTTGTAGTTTCCTGTAATAGCTTGCCCATTCATTAATTTATTGAATTTATAAAAAATGGTATCTAGACCATTTTCCCTGTAGCTTTTGCTTAAATATTGTTCACTCAACATACATGTTTAGGTTCTTCACAAGTTGCTCACTTTTTTTCCTCAACCCTGCCTACTGCAAAGAAACAGTTCCACAGCTAAGTTTCATACTTAGCTCCATAACAGTTCCTACTAAGGAAAAAACAAACAAACAAACAGAAAAAACCCCACATTTTTATTGGACTCTTATCAAGCTTATTGGATTTTTTTTCCACATTCAAAAAGTGAAGGCATAAAATAAATTGATAAATACATAAATGTTTCTTTATACATAAATGATGAAAATATTACTGGATAAACAAACTCAAATTCACTTTCCCATTGATTTTATCCAGCTGCAGTGGACTAAAAAAGACCTATCAGGGAAAGCTATCCATTAGCTGTCAACTCAGAGTGCCTTAAGAAGCAATTGCTAATCTTCCAATGATATCTCACTAAATCCTAATCTCTACAAATTGTTCTTGGAAGAAGCATTAAACTAGTCATCAAACCAGGTCTTTAACGCTTCTTATGCAACCTGTAACCCATTAGAGATCCTACAAAGGACTAGACCTTTCAAATACAGTTAAAATAAATAAAACAGATGGTTATTGTCAACTACAGGTCTACACTTTCCTGTGTTTCATGTAAAAAAAAAGCCCACAGGAAAATGGGCCATTCTAATAAAAAAACCCTCTTATGATTCATAAAAATTAAGAGACTACTGTTGTGTTTCAATTTAATTTCACAATATGATCTCCTATTTAAAAAGGGCATAAAACACTCTTATTAACTGGTGGAGATAGATTCATTAAAATTTCAGTGCTCATGTCATTCCAGATAAACAGTAAAATAAAAAGACATTATTTTTCTCACCTTGTTAAAATCTTGATTGTCTCACCTAGAATTATATGAGATGAAACCACCAAAATGGGTACAGCTAAACCAGTATGAAGTTGATATAAATTAATAAAGTTCTAAGATTAACTTAGCTTTTTAGGAAAGGAGAAAACAGTGATGGAGTTTGAAAAAAATACAGAATAGGGATTTTAATTTAATGGAGTAACTGTAAAAGCATTAATATCTTCCTTATAGGTTATCAAGGGAAACAATTATTTTTCCTTCCCAGTGCCAGACAAGTAGTTCACTTGAAGACCTTGGGTTAGAGTTCTGATAGAGCAAAGAGGTAAAAATTACTGACTGCAGATAACGATCTAAAAAACTCAACATTCTTCACAGTGTGCTGCTGAAGCAGAAACTATCAACCACACAGCACAGAAAACAAATGGCCAACAAATCATAAAAAAACAGCAAGACAGTCTCCCCTCCAAAGAACAAAAAGAAAGGATGTTGATGCAAAGGGCATCATCTATTCTACCTATGCACCTCAGAAAGAACAACAAAAGTAGTGTCGTATTAGACTGGGAAAACCTTTGAAACGTAAGGATTGCAAAACATTAGAATAAAACTGTCTTTCTGGAAGCTCAAACTTGCTTACTGGAAGGGCCAATGGCATGAATCCATCTACCTGAGCACTACACAATGCTTAGGAAAATGCCTTGTTTATCCAGTATATTCATACCAAGAATGTAATTTAAGGAATCACAACATAGAATTTGGAAGATAGATCTACAATGCTATAAGAAAACACTAATTTCTGGAGGTCATTCTCAAATATTTTGTGCCCATGTGTAACAGAAAATATGCTCTCAACATGCAAAAGGTAATATAAAAATCACTCAAATGCAATAAACATGCGAAAACTCCAGAAGACAGGAACTTGAACACTGTTAAAGCTGAAAAAAGTCTTCAAACTCTTCCTCGTGAAATAAGGTAAGGAAAGACTCAGAGGAGAGTGGGTAACTTGACAACTTTCTACCTGACGGATGCATGCAAATACAGAAAATTCTACCCCACTGTGGCCACTTAAAAGATCACAGAACACAGTAAAGAGGGGAAAATGTGATGCTATTCTTATAGTCTATTTTTTTATTTCTAACAGAAAATCTTCAGCACATTAAACAGCTGTGTCTTGGAACAGCAAGAAAAGAATATCAGGCCATCAGTTTTGACTCAGTTTTCACAGAAAAACAGAAGCTGATTCAAAACATGATGAGAGTATGATACAGCTCATCAGAAAAGGGGGATGACAAGGGGGATGACAAGGAAGACAACAGCCATTTCAAATAATAGGTAGAGCTTTTCAAAAGACTTGGGAACCTGGAAAAAAGAAAAAGGACATGAATTAAATGGAAGGGGGAAAGCCTGAGAATATAAAATATAGGAATTTCAAATAACATTGCAATCTAATCCAGGAAGGTATGGAATTCTTCTTCTCCCTAAGAGAGAGAAAGAACACAGCAGGCGAAGACAGCAAATTAAATTACAATACATCCTTTAAAAAATAAAATCTAGCCTGAGCAAATTATTCCAGAAACCAAGAGAATTTTAAAAGCTACTAGTTATAGGCAATAAATAAAGCATTTAAGTGTATCAGTCACAGGAAGGCTATGGAAAAATCAGGTGTTTCACTAAAAGAACAGACATCAATTATGGATACTGCAGATACAATAAATTACTTCTGTGCATTGATATTTACCACAGAATAAGACGGACAAACATCTCCTACAAACTTTATATTTCCAGTAGGAACCACCTATAGAGAAAATGAAGCACTGACATAAAAGCAGCAGTAAGAAAAGGTTCTAGAAGATTATTTTCTAAGGCTCATTGAGAATTCCAAGGCATTTGCCCCCCCCCCAAAAAAAAAAAAAAAAAAATCCAGTAAAAGACCAAAACCAGGACAAACGGATAATCACAAACAGACACCAAACTACACCTTTGACTCTCACAACAAAAGTGGGACAAGATATTTCAAATATTTCCCTCTCCAAAGACTTTCAGAAGACTTTTGTAGGCTAGAAAAGATTCATAGGAATAACTCTGAAAATTAAGCAAGTTTTGAAAACAGAAGAGTTATTCACTGCTTAACTGGAAGCAAGTATCAAATTCATGTTTTGCAGTTGCCTGCATCAGTATTTTTTACTCTAATACAGCAAACAGCAGAGAAATGGAAAGTGAGGCCAGATAGATGTCACAGGGCAAGAAACAAGCAAGACACAATGCCATCATTGGATTTTCACAGTAATTACACAAGACACTGAGTTTAGAATTATGTTCTTACTAGGCAGAATTTTAAAAGACATGGCTGCCCTTCAAGATACATTTTTTAAAAACTAGTATTTTGGATGAAATACTACTACGAAAAGGAAAATAAGAATGTTGTGAGCACCATTACGATGAACACCATCTTTTGGGGAAGATTGTCTAGTCATTGAGACTCACAGCAGCTTTTCAACAAGGTTCAGGGGTGGTGGAGGATAGCGTGCTAAGGTGATGATGATGTCAATCATTCAACTCAGAGTGCAGAGGTAGCATGGACAAAACAACAGGTTCAACTGTCCAGGAGATTTTTCTGTTGGGGAAGTTGAAAAGATCAACTGAAATGGCCGATGATACGTGGAATTCTTTCTCTAGCTCATAGTAATTCTCTTCAGTGGTGTCACCCATTCCAGAAGAATCCATGGGAGAAATACTACAGGATCCTGCCGGAGAGCACAACAGCAACCGATCCCAGACTGTATCACCTGATTGTGGGCATGGAGCATCATCCTGGGGCAATTTCCTTCTTATCTCTTCAATAATTCACTTATTGGCAGGAGTTTTATCATAATAAATTAGGCGTATGAGAAGGCATGCTAAATCTTTGCAATACATACAATTCCACTGGCTTTTTTGATCTCCCGAGCTTCTAAATCTGTCTTTCTTATTCCCTCTGAGTGCAAGACCTCTCTTTGCTTCTACTGCTACTGTCCTGTTCTGTCTGGGTATTTCTCGAGAAGTTTAACTGAGCAGGAGCAATGGAAGAATCAGCACAGAACACTGAGAACAGGATTCACATTTTCGCTGCATCAGTAAAGCATGGGTGGCATAGCATGTATCATAAAAACGAAATGAGGAAAGACAGCTGCTGTTAGGTTTATTGTGTACATGTCCCCCAAATAATATATCAGTTGGAAGTAACTGTTACATGTCCTGATTTAAAAGATTCTACAGAACACATCAATTAAATTTCTGTATAGTTATTACAGTCTACGCTTTGAGAAGCAAATATACCAGAATACATTAGATTTCATGCCTATCGCAAGACTAAGCCCAAAACTATTGTTAATTTTTAAAATCTTCATTACCAAATCCTCTTTTGATCATATCTTGATTTAATGTAAAAAATTCCAAATATATGGTGTTAATTTTTATTTTAATTTTAGGTGTCCTTACAAAATTAACTAAAAATCACACTTTCCATGATGCATTTCACAGTGACTATGCACACTAGTTACATAATCTTCTCTCTATGAGAAGTCCATCATTTGGTAGAGTTTCACATGGTGCACAGAGAAAGTACCTGGGTCTTTGGAGAACTGTGGGGTTTTCTTCCTTCTGAACTATTTAATAAAGAATTTGAGACTTCTACCTCTTTTAATGCAAATCCTTATTAAGCAATGACCTTGAAACTTCTGGAAGTTCAGTTCTTGTAGAACTGTTTCAACCTGAAGCTGCAAAACTGTATGACTTTGCTTCTGAAGAACAGACACTTTTCAGAAATGGAGACTTCTGAGGGGAAATTCTAACCACCCATGCCTCCTACATGAAGCTCACAAAAAAATACTATAAGCAAGCAGGATTGTTTGGGATACTGGGAGTCTGCCCACATTAGCCATTTGTCTCATACTAGAATAAATACTGGGTTAGTGCAGTGGTCATTTAGATTACGAATGCTGTCTTAACTTACAAAATGGGTAAATACCACCTTACTTCAAGAATTTATCTCACAACCTTATTTTTTTACTTTTTTACATACTCTTTCCTTTTAAGACCAGAAGTTTACAGTGTAGCTTTCTTTACAAATGACAGACATCATTAGCAAAGCTGCACTTGAGGATCCCCAAGAAAATTCCAAGGCAAGGCAACCACTTCAAACTGAGACCACCACAAAAATAATTTATATTCTCCTAATGCTTATCTATCTATGAACTGCGCACCCTGACACAAGATCACAACTGAAATATGTGGAAAGGAAGGTGGCATACCACTTGGAAAGATTTAACTTTTATCTTATTTTTAAAGTAAAATCATGCGAAACCACAAACTTTTTTAGTGCTTTGATGTTCATGTAATGAGATTATAAGTGTTACAAATCAAGACTGACAGAACCACTGAGAGCCACGCAGAATATAAAAACCCTGTCAAAAACCTTCTACACAGATACTAGCCCGCCATTCAGTAAAACGGGTATTCCAGTCAGGCACAACTGTACCAGACTCAGAGAGTTTGAACGGCTCCTATATCAGGCCATGTGCAGACCTTCCACTGACTTCAGTGGTAACAAGCGAAGATACACACGCTTAATCCACTGCTATTAAAATTAACGTAGCTTTAGTACTACTTCAGCAGGGACAGGATCAGTCCCCAGACAGGAGAAAAGACATCCCAACTTAGGTGGTGAACACCATATACTCCAGTCATAAACAGGATGCCAAGCCCAAACTGGTTGTTAATCGTACAGGTCCATTTACTCCTCCTTGTTTTTCAGTCCATTTCATTATCTTATTTGCAATCAAAATACTCCCAGCTCTCCATTCCAAACAGCAGATTATGCCACTTAATAGAAATTAAATGTCCTAAAGGCATTAAAAAGTTTATTATCAAAACATATTTTCAAGCATGGGTATAAATCACTTCATATAGGCTTTGAAATTCACAATGAGTGAGCCTCCAATGCAAATGTTTGTGTAGGGTTCATACATCTAGGTGTCAATACAATTTCAATCTTCAGTAATAACTAATGATACTAAAACCTTCTCCAAACTAAGACAATCTGAATATATGAGAATTTTAAGATGATAAACAGTTTCTTACCCACCTTTAGTAAGTTTATTTGATACAGACATTGTATTCAAACCCCAAACCTAACAGCAGGATAAATAAGCAATAGGACAACACTTAGCAAGTTTTACACTTACCTATTTACACTTCAAAGCTAAGCATATCGGTTCAAGTTATGAAAAACATTTTTCGTTAAAAAAATACTTAAAACTTTCTTGATGTTAGAATCCTACTATGGGAAGGAGGTTAAAAAAGTGAAAGGGAAACCAGTTACCTGACCTCACCGAAGAAACACAGAAAAAGCATTTGCCAATTTTTCTCCAATTGTATTAGTCGATCTACTAGAATACCTGTTCTACAAGCCTTGTCTCATTCTTCATCTGAGATCCCCTCTAATAAATACATTATTATTGTTAGATTTTTTTTTTCTTAGAGACCAGCATGTCTACATGTAATAAAAGTCAACTATGAGCAAATGCAGAACAGACTAGGCTAAGCAAGTCACTCCTTTGTAACTGTTTATTTTAAATGTTAGCTAGAGCCCACTTATTCTCACTTATCTCATTGGGTTTGGATTTGGCTAAGGATCCCACCTACTCAGAGAGCATTTTGACTATCTATAGAAGACTACACCATACTGGAAGTGTTTCTTCCTTTTGATGTGAGATATGGCAACAATAACACTTCAGTTCTAAAATATAACAAGACAGCAATATAAAACATAGTAGTTACTAAAATTCCCACTGACAACTGACTATAAAGTTAAGCTAAAAAGATTTAAATGGGGTTGTCATAATGGCAGTTTTGGGCCTAATGAGTGTCCCAAATTCAAACCAGATTCAACTCACTGCAGGACAAAAATAAAGAATTATGAACTAGAGTAACTGGCTCGTTAGTGTGTCTCACATACAGCCCTGCCCTGCTGTCAGATACAACCCTGCTATTCAAGGACACATCTTGGCTATACTAGGAGATACGCTTTTAAATCACCCAAAAAATAAAACCTTCCATCCCTTCCTCTTTAATACTAAAGTCTAATAGATTTCACTGTCAGAAAATTATTGCAAATTATCACACATGCAACCAATGGGACAATCAAGGATATTAAGTACTTTCTGAAATTTAAAATAAGACTTAAGTGTATTTTCTTACAATTTTTTGAACATTCATTTTAACACACCTCTCACTTCCCATCCGTACCTCTTCACCACATCTTTATTTCACAAATAAGAAAACCTGAGCTTGAGAAGTGACTACTCCTGGTCTCCTAACTACCAGTAACCAATAGCCTCTAGCTGGTTCCTTTAATTGAGATTTGAACAACTTTTGGGGATGAACTGCAGACTAATAAGCAAGCTGAAATTGTGAAAATTAAGCCATTCTATAGTAGTTGTCTGTTGTAACAGCTCTATACTGTCAATGTCACCCTTTTCTGGAATTGGAAAGCCAAGGTAATGTCACTCAGTTATAACAACAAAGGGCAGAGCTCCAAAGACAACAGTGCAGCGCAGAAGTTTATTCAAGCCTGAGCACTGTCCTCACACAAATTATCTCCATCTATGCCCTATGGGATATGCTTTTTCAATACCTAGTGTGAAAAGTTATCTTGTTCTGTAATGTAGGAAATCATTATACAAAATAACTAACAAAGACATGAAGTAATGTTGAATCTCTGATACTACATTTGAGGGTTTGGGTTTGTTGTTTTTTTTTTTTTTTTTTACATCCATTTATTTTCCATAACTAATACTGAAACTGCATATCACTTATATTTAATGTAAAATCCTATTTCCTTTATTTACGTGTTTGGATTATCACAACCTTCATTTATGCAGAGCTAAACTGAACTTAGAAGCTTTTAATTTCCTCTTTGCCAATGCAGAGTTGGATCAAAATCTGGTGATAATTAGACAAGCCTCATTATGTTTGGACTCTAAATTCTTTAACAAGCTTTAATTACTAGTTCTCAAGTAAAGCATTCAGTCTAATGTCTGTGTGTGGTCTATCCTGCTTCTTGCTATGATTCTTACAGAACTGCAGAGCAGCCTACAGCTCCCACTGAACACTTGGTTACTTATGAGTTCCTCATTCTCATTCTCTTTCATTACACAAAATATAGTAAATTTATTTTAAAATAGTATTTGTTAAGGAAGAAGTCCAAGAGTCTATAGATTATATTAGTAAACAGGATTACAAACCCAAAAAAAAAATATTAAGAGAGTGTTGGAATGTTAACATTAAGGGATGGTTGAAAAATAATCTCTAATTAAATAATTCAAATGTAATGTATTTAATTAATTAGATATAATTTTACAGTATCTTCTTAAAAGCATTTTAAAAAACAAGCTCCCTAACAAATCCACACTGCTTTTAAACAAACAAAATTCTCACAGTATGCAAACAAAACATCTCACAAGAATTATTAATTTATTCCCTAGCATACCTCATCTTCACTGTAGGACTCTGCCTACAATAATCTCTTTACAGTAAGGACTTTCAGCTCAAACCTGTCCAATACACTTAATTTTCTACAGGTACATCACTCACCAGCCAGGATAATTGTTAAAATCAGGGATAAATGTATTTTATTATTATCAAACTTGGATAAATACCTGCTCATTTTTCCAAAATATGCACTGTAAACAAACTGGCAATTAGGAGTCATAACTCAGTAGCTCCTCAAACTGTGTTTGTTCATATTTAAGATGCAACTTACAGCAGTGAAGCCATGGCTGGCTACAAATCCCCTACAGCTGTCAAGGTAGCTTTTCAAATGTTTGTAAACATAAGGTGTAATCGAGCCTTGTAGCATACCCAATTATGGGCATTCAGTAGATGCAAGTGTCTCTTCAATCTCCTATCAAACAACAATTACAATATCAGACTCTTCTTTTTTCCCCTCTTAAATGTATCACACAATAACATGTCAGCTTCATGTATTCAGATTAAATCCAGCCATCCAAGAACCAAAATGTGTAAGAATTCCCTACTGCAGGCAGATATTTCTAAAACCAATTTAAAATATTAAGTTACTATTCTTGCTTTTCATTTAGGACTAAGTAAGCCTCTGTAATGAATGTGCTCCAGATATGAAAAGGTATTAGGAACACCTTTTTCCCTCTGTGCTTTTATAGAGAACAAGGCAGGATAGTTAATGCTGACAGAGACAAGGCAAAGGCTGTGTCTTCCCAGATCAGGCTGAACAGTGCTGAATAGCTTCGTGTGCAGAAGCGCAGGACGGGTAGAGCTCACCCCATCATCCCCACTGTCCGTCCGCCACCCTTCTTCTCTAAGGCAAGGTGACAGCAGTCACCAAGTAGCAAATGTTCATGTCCCCCAGTACAAAGAAACCTTTGGACTGTAAATCCCATGACTCTAAAATTATCCTGTTAACGTTGCATTTTCTGTGTTGTTTTTATTATCATTATGAGTAGCAAGGTCATCATCTTCACAGCTCTGAAGGTAACCAGTTGAGGCAAAGGTACAACCTCCTAATAGAGCAGCTTTGGTAGGAAAGGAGCCTATGTACACTCTGAAAACCTGCTGCAGAAGTATATAGTCTCAGTTTAGTAGCAGATTGCATCATTTCTACATTGTTTTGAGATAACCAGTGAATTTAAAAGTACGTACGTTATAGATTCAGAAACAGCATTCAATGAGTATTTTCACCTGCTAGGTACTACAACTTATAAATTGTTTTAGTTTGCACCCCATATTTTTCTGATTTTTTGATTGATGGGAACTAATTACAATCAACTTTATTACATTGATATATAGCCTTACAAAGAAGCAGCTGACCTTGTGAAATGTATGGTATGCTCTATTGACATAAGTTCAAAAATAAAGATTGAAATGTAAAAGCAAAAGAAGCCCAAAGTGTTTAAGGAAAAATCTTTGCTATATGTATTTATACATGGCTTTTTGGCTTTTTAGTTATTTAAAAAAAAAGAAAACTTGAGAGGATTGAACTTTAACGCTATGACCCTTATGCAGCTGGGCCAGATTTCAGGCTAAAGACTAAAGTGGTTTAGCTAGTTATGAAATAATTATAAAAGCACCTCTCCCCTTTTAAATCAGGAGCACTGACATTCATCAGAATAATCCCCCCAGTTAAGTTCCTGAACCCATTGCCCACTGAACCCTGGCAGTGCAGTCTTCTTATTTGATACTGGTAAATGGCAGGAAGATCACTGTACCATTCCACTGCAGCTTATCTCTAGGTTTCAAACAAAACGCCAGCTTCTCTTTTGTAAATTCACTGACAGATTGAACAAGAAAACTGATTTCCTCTCCACACAACACCACTCTTAAAAAAAACACTAACAAACCACATCCCTTCAGAAGACAATTAATAGATTGTCTTTAGCAAGTATCACATAATCAATCCCAGGTTCAAAACTTCTCGGATAGATTAGTACTATTTTAATCGTAAGCCTCAAATCACTTGTACTGTAATTCACAGGGGGAGAGGAAACAAAGATTCCCAACACCTTTTTTTAATATTTACACCTTTTTTTAATATTCAACAGTATTACTCAGGCACTGAGACTAGCTAGCTAGCTACGACTCTCAGCCCCTCTGAGCACACAATTGGAAGTGCTATTTTATTATGCATTAAACTGGAGACATAGGTAAACATTAGCATTGCATAAAGCAGCACAATTTTGCAACATTTTTTGACACAAGTTTTTTGTTTGTGTTAAAATCCTGATTACATTTAGAAGCAGCACAGCAACTGCAGGTTAGAATGTGTGTTTTCTACCTTCCTTGCCAACCACATTAGAAAAATCCTTGTCATTGCAGTAAAACCAGACCACCAAAGCCCTTCCAAGAGAATAAGCCCATCTTATCTCAAATGCTTGCTTTACAAGTTCTGACATCAGTGAGAGTAATCAGATCTGGAAAAGAGGCAATTTGCTATTAATACTAATTTAATGGTTTGCTGTTGCACAGTGCTATAGCCCCTCTGTCTGGTAACAACCAGACATCAAGCCTCAGTTCCTGCCTAACTATAATCTTGAACTGTAACAGTAATGATGTTGTGAAATTAACAATGTGAAGATAATTACATAATTTTGGTTTCAGAAAATAACTAAATCTTAAAATACAACTTTCCATCTCTAACATTTTACGAAACATTTTCTATCTATAAGTTTTAGGAAAAAGACAGCGTTGGTATATATATAGCTGAGGAAGTAATACAGAGAAAAATAGTACAAAGCCAGAAGCATTATTTACTGGAATACTACCAAAAAAAAAAAAAAAAAAAAAATCGGGGAAAGAAATAATTTGAAAGTGATATGTAAAAGAAATAATGACCTGCATATCTTGTGACAGTCTGCAGCTAAGCAACTATAGTCTCCCAAAACACAAAGGTTTTACTACAGAACTTCTTTCAGGTAAAGAATAAACAGGATAATTGTATACTTTTCACGCACATAAAAAAAGAAAATGCACTAATGGAAACTCAGTTCCAATAAGCACATTTAAATAATGCTGACAACTTCTAAAAAGCAGTACGATAAAGCTTATGTACATTTATTTACATGGAGATGTTTTGCAAGCATTCACACTGAAATCTAAGACACAGTAACAGATTTAACCACGCAGATGTTCACACAAATTGACCCTGATTCTGCAAATGCATAACTCTACAAAATGGAAAAGGCATCACTCGCACACCCTAAATTGGGCCTATACATTTGCAGAATTGAGACATGTAGTAATCTCATTACAAAACTCAAAGACACTAAACTACTTAATTCAGCACAACTTCTACAAAGAATACTATCAGGATATTTTTTCCTTAATTCTTTGCAGACAAAGTTACAAAATGCCTCAGTGAAAGGTCTTTCCACACATATCAAAATAATAATTCCTTTTTCTACAAAGAACATCTACCCCAGTACCAATATATATGCCTTGTTAATGCACATCTTCCCTGTGAGCATAAAATACAAGGGGTGGGGGCGAGGGCGGGGCAAAGGGATTGGACACAACTGTAGGGCCCTTAGAACTGCCAGGAGGCTAATTCAAATTTTAAAAGGAAAAGAAAAGCCATAAAACCAAAAAGTAACAAACAAAAAGGAAATGTTAAAGCAAAAAAGAGGAGACTTTGCAAGGCTTGCTTTACAGAGTCTAAAGCAGCAATTTCTTCAGGTATTTCAGACCAAAGTTTCACTTTATCTTTTTATCCAGTTATGTTTTTATTGGACAGCAAGCCTTTCCCATTCTACCTGAGAATTAAAATCAAAAAAGATTTAATTCTTGCAGAAATACAAAAATCAAACTACTCCAAGGAAAAAAACATAAATCAATTAGGACTTAAAAATCAGTTGCCAGACATGATATAAAGTGAATTATCTTTGAAGCTGAATAGTTTGTCTCCTACAGGCAGCAGTCACCAGAACTACACCACAAAAAAAAAAAAAAAAACAGGAGTAATATGTTGTAAAAAAGACCTGAAAGTCATGGAATCCTCCCATTTACAAGCTACATGAGAAACAGATTTGGGAATGCAAAATACTGCCCTTGGAGGACAGAAAAGATGGAATACCGGAAGAATTTTGTAGGTTTTACTTATTTTATTTACATTTTAAATATTACTAGAGTAATATTGAGCACATTGATAAAGTTTCAGAAGCAAACATTTAAACAGTTACCAATAAACATTTAGTAAGGGTATTTTCCCTGCTGTGACTAAATTTCACCAGGATTAGTTGAGCCCATTAGGTATCTCTTCCGGGAAAAGGACACTGAAATTTATAAATGCAGTTTCTATTTTAATTTTCCTCATGGCTGCTTTATTCATTTTTCTCCTCTTGAATGCATTTTACCAAGGGGCCCCAGAAACCTGTGTGTTAAAAAGTAAAAACCCACTCAAAAGGCACTTGTGCACCTATGTGCACTTACTTTCTCTCTAAATTACCTCAAAGCCATGTGAATGCTCATTCTCTGTCTTGTCCTGGTCAGAAGTGCCCTCGCCTGACCAGCCCTTCTGTTAAGCCCTGACATGGAGCTCCTTTCCCCCACTGAAGATGTACTTTACTTAGTGGAATGGCTTAAAATCAGGTATGAAGGGGAAGATAAAAGTATGAAAGCAGGTTTAAGAGCTGTCCACCTTGGAAATGTAGTTCTGAGCAATAGGAAAACACCACCCCAGTTTTGATCTGGAGCACAGCTACCTTACTAAATGACAGTTATAATCCTCACCATCTTGATCCAAGAACTAAGTCCCTTAGCGTGAGAAATCATCTCATTGTTTTTCCTAACTGTGTTTTGCCAGCTCTTGTAATGCACAAAAAAGGTACCTATGCTTAATAGTAAGTGACAACGAATCCCTTCCACACAGCAGAACCTCAGACTTCCAAATTAAAGAGATGCGCTTTAACTTGGCATGCAGTCCAAGGAGCTTCAAGGAAACCTCTGGGTTTCTTTCTGAGCTCCACTGGAGAGACCAGCGCCACCCCCCATGGGAGCTGTCCGGCACGACTGGTGCTGAAGTCACTCCAGCCTGTCAGGTCCCGATCCTCCTCCAGAGCAGGGACTGCGCAAACGCACGAACACCTGCTTGTACCTTGTGTGTGCGTGCACGCGTGCGCAGTTAAGACTGAAGTACTGCAAACTCGTTCAAACCACAAAGAATCTCAAAAAGAAATCACCGGGCTCAGAGACATACACAAGGCTCTGGTTTAAATTTATTGATGATTACATGATTTTACTAGGTACCTTTCCTTGTGCTGTTTGTTTCCAAGCAAGTCACAGGAGAAATCAGCAAAACCAAACACTACTATGTTTTAGGTATTTCCTGAAAGCCACATGAGCTATAGAATTTAAAGAAAAAGCCAAAGCCAAATCCATACCAATCCGTGTGCTTACTGGGCTTTGCAGGAGTTCTCAAAGCAATGAGTCAGATGATAAACATACTGCAACATTAGACACAATACTGTAGATAGAGACAGGTCTTTTGCTTTAGTTTTTAATTTCCACTTTCTGTGGGTTTAGACAAACCACTGACATTACTTTAGCATAATACTTTGCAGTGAATCAATACTTTAATTTAATAATGCAATTCTGTTGTCAACATATAATATATCACATAATGTTCTTGTATAGATCCTAAAAAATAAGCCAAATGAAAGCAAGGCTTTACTTTTACCAGTGATCACAGGTTAAATCAATGTAATGAGAATTCTTACAGTCCCCAGAAGAATTTTGTTCAGATTAAAAGGCAGCATGGATTAATTTCAGCCATATCCCTTCCCCTCATCATACCAGTGTTGTGAAAGCTCTCCTAGATCATGGGATTCCAGCAAACATTTCAATAAGAGGAAGAGAGAGGAAATATATCTGAGTATAATCAATGTACATATCTGCAAGTGGGACTTATTTAAATATTCTGCTTCCTTACGAACTCAGGGATACCTGTGCTAGTTCCAAACTATACAGGGGATTATAAATGGAAAACAGAATTAAGTCCAGTGTTATCCAACTTAACTGAAACAGATTAAACAAGTTATAGCTGTAAATATGAAAAATAAAATAAAATTACAATAACTTCTACTTTAGTGTTGTGACTACAATTCTATATTTATTATTTTTATCTTGACGGTAACCTTCCCGTTGACAAGTACGTAAGATAGGAAACACAAATCTAATCACCTCTATGGTACATTGACTCATGGTATGTGAATAGAAAGTAAGTGGGAATGAGGAAGAAGCAAATGCTTTTAGAACTCCCAGTTGTTCGCTTCAGTATTTTTTTTTTCAATTCAACAGCTTTTGATGCATTACAAATTGATAAATAGCTGACATTAATCTTAGCCAATGCTAAAGGCACGTGCTTTACAGTCACGTGTGCTCCTCTCAATTTCAATGACAGCTCATGATCATAATGCAAAGTGTTCACAGATACATGTCATTTGCTGGCAGAACGTTTTAGAGCTCTGGGAAGAGTAGGCCTGGTTTTACTACGGTTTGGCACCTCCCACAACACCCTCCAGTTGGTGAAAACCCCGCAGTTCCATCTAAGTGTCATCCTTAACGTGAAAAATATATTTGAGTCAGTGCAAAACAAAACAAACAGCTTTTACCAAAATGTCAGTGTTGGTAACAGTTCAGCTGCCAGATGCTTGTTACCTGAACCCATGTCATGCATAACAAACAGACACAGATATGACTAGGATAAACAACTGGACCAGAAAATCTTTAGCTGGAAATCAAAGTATACTCAGGCTGCAGTCTGGACTCATGAAATAAGGTTGCAATTGGACTTCACAAGACACATTGATTAAGAGTTCTGTAACATCTCTTTCCTTGGTTACTATGCATTAGTTGAGCTCCATCTGCCTGACCTCAGATCTCTGCATTAGCCTTTGGTCATACAAACACAAGAGAAACCACAGTGCTATTTCATAGCTGAATTTGCACAGGAATTCTTGTAAGTACAGTATCTCAATTTAAAGATAATAACATTACTGAAGAACTCAGAATACCATGAAAAACGCATATTGGAAAAATTAGGGCACAACTCTTCAGAAATTAAACCAATGGTTTGATAGAAATAAAACCTCACTGCTGTGTTCCAGTCAGTTGGTTGATTTTTCTGATCTACAGGCTGCACTATCCTTCTAAATCAATGCCTGACTTCTGTGTTGAACACTGGATAAAGAGGCTCATGGTGAAAAGCCATAGTCCATGAGTGATCATGAGAAATACAAGCAGGCAGAACGCACAGAGAGAGATACGATGAGTAAGTGGCTTTTGCTTAGTCAGAACCTGAAGGATCTTCATCAAGAACTTTCAAAACAGCTAACAGATAGCTTGACTTTGAGTGAAACACAACCAAGAATTATTGTCATTATGCACACCCACAAAAAAGTGAGAGATTTCACAACAGCTCCTCAGATGAATGCACACACAGAGAAAAGGCTTTACCAACATTTACCTCAGGTGGGCAATCATCCGGCTTTCTGGAGAAATAACTCCTGATTTGCCTTCTATTTTCCTAAGTCATATCTTGAGCCCATTTTAAAGTGTTGAAACAATTAAACTGCAGCATGAACCAGTATAAATAAAGACAGCTACTTCTTTTCTTAAAAGCTGTGAAATGCTAAATAACCTATGACTCCTGCCCACATATGTGCCATGCCAACCCAGAGGATCACACAAGGGTGTGCACTATTTTGAAAGCTGGGGCATCAGATTTGTCATGTCAAATTTGTATTCACACAGTACAGCAGAATCCATGACTTTCATTTCAGAAGCAGCTGAAGCAATGGGCACATAAGGAACACATAGCATAATCTGGGAAATTAATTTGTTTTTAAAAATTCCCTTTCTTCCTAAGAGCTAGGAAGAGTTAGTGGCAGATGCAGATACTTGCTTTGGGGTCCCACTATGTCAGCAGTTCATGGCAGAAATATTGCATTTCTTCTGCCTCTCCCCTCCAGTGGACACTGCAGCCTGAGAGAATTTTACATGTATCCTCAGAGATGCTTATATGTATCAGGAAAGTACCGCTGTAGGATTTAAAAAAACCCACATGACCTACAAATTCAAATCCTTTTTTATGCAATCTATTTAATCTTCCATTAATGATAATCTCTGCTATGAATGTGCCCAAACAGGGTCAATTTCTGCTGGACTGGCACTTCTTGCATTTCATCCTATAACTGAGCTGTATTTAATGAGGGGAAACACCCTGCTGTAAAAGCAGTCTCCCTGAAACAAATAATAGTTACAAGACTCTGCAACTGCCAGGAACATTTCAAGATTGTGGGTTTTCTTCTTCCTTTGCGTGCCTTGCATAGAAGAAAGTCCTGCTAGCTGAACATTATTTATTAATCAGGATATTCTTGCCTTCTGTGTCTTGTAAGGAGACAGCATAGAGGGGTGGAAATTGCTGTGGATTTCTCTTACATACCCAAAAAGACAGAAAGGGTAGAAACGAAGAGATTGCAAGGGAACATTTAAAAGCCAGTAGATCCCCCCTGTCAAGCCCCAGCAGCACTCCAGACACACAGGTCACAGCAGTTTGAAACACCATGTAACACATCTAGTTCACACACGGCTTGAAAACAAGAGACACAGGTTGAAAATGAGGTTTCCTTTGCTGTACTGTTTTTCAAAAGTGTCCTATGCGGCTCCCTGAGTCTAAGTGAAATGGTAGGGTTCAGCTCCACAAGAGATTTTCTTTCTGGTAACATCTGACTTCCTTGGGTTGTACCTACAGAGCAAGCAGGCTCACAAACACCTGTAAGGGATGGTTCTTAGTTACTGGAGCAGACACTGGGGAGACAAGCTACTGCCTTGTTTGCTCTTCTGATTTAGTGATAGTTTTATTCGTAATTATTCCTAGCCATCCACCACCTGCACACCCACCCACCCATACACTTCCAATTCGCTGTTCTTCTCTGATTTTGTCAATTCACAAGATCAGTTCACTCTGCGTATAGTCTCTGCCCTGAGGCTCATCAGCAAATAGATTTAATGGACAAAATAAAGTTCAAGTGACTTGCTAACAAAATCCTCTAGCGGAATGGCCATACATTAGCATGCAGAAGGGGAGCCCTGGGCTGTAAAAGCATTTCAGGTGGTAGCATTCAATTGAATTGACATTCCTAGCAGAAGCAACTAAGAGTTAATGGAGGACACACGGCTTCTCATTTCCTATGCTGCAACCAAGAAAATGCAGATGACTATAATACAGTATAATTGAGCCTTTCACTAAATAGCACCACATTGAAGTTCTTTTGGCGCAGATGCATTTGTCCTAGATAACCTTTACGAGAAGCTGAAAGTTGATGCACCCAGACCAAACGAATTTTCAAATTTAGTCCTAATCCGTAGGTTTGTGCCTGGGAGAGTGGGAAGAGCCAGCCACCGAGCATCAGTCGAGGAACTAGCCTCCTTCTCTGCTCAAAAAAAAAAAAAAAAGTCACGACAAGATGATGCTGTGGCTACACACAGCGGGGAACTTGCCGGGGGGCAGATGGGAGGGGGCGCAAGCGGGGAAGGGAGAAAAGAAGTGCAAACTTCGGAGCTCTCCGGCCTCCCGCAGGGCAGTAGCGGCTGGGCAGCCCCGCATCGCCCCGGCCCGGCCCCGCC
>NW_010140174.1:0-23697 GCF_000699245.1 Pterocles gutturalis | reverse complement strand
GCCCTTCTTGAAGACTGGAGTGATATTCAGTCTGTAGCAGAACTATGCTTCTCTCATATTTCAAAAAAAGGTTGAAAAACGTTTTCAACTGTCAGAGAACTGTTCAGTTAAAGTCTGCTTTAAACTTCACAATCCAGAAATGTTGCAAGAGTCCCTTTTCTTCCAACAACCCATCAATGAAAGGCTGACATCCAGTCCCATCAAGTCATTTAAAGAATGTGTGCAAAAATAATTTAATTGGAATATTCTATGAAGCAGTTAATTTTACTAAGATCTCAGACACTGAAATAATGCTTCCTGTTAAAGGGACACCTGCACTAACCAGTGTTCAAGGGCTCATGTTAAGCTGATTAAACTATGAAGTAACATTCCCCCAAATCTTATTCCAAGAGATTTTGTCATACATGTTTTTTTCTTAAAACAAAGATTATATTGCAAATCTCAAAGCCAGTCCAGATTTGGGGGACAGTTTGGACAGTTTGGTTTGGTTTGGGGGTTTTTTTTTCCACACAATATGGGAGAAAGTCCCTTTAACGAGGAAGGAGACAGATATCACTTAATCAGGATGTGGGAATGGAATCTGTACCTATGGGTAAATGGCAATGCGTTCTGGGTTGGTTCAGCCCTTGGTTCTGAGTTCTGCGTCACTTCCGGTGTCGCTCTCTCGTCATCTGTCCCATTAATACTTTCTGGCGTTAAAGGAGACTGAATATCCCCTCCAGCTGATTCCTTAAGTAAAACAAACAACACATTAAAATTACAAACTGTCCTGCTCAGGAAGACTATGTGCATATAAGCACTAACATTCATTCTTAAATGATACACAAATTTTAGTTAGCATTAATGTGAGGCTCAGATTTCCAGAATCCCCCATGGTCATATTTCATTACGTGAATTTAATTTCCAAGTACATTACCATAAGATTCACATTATCTTGTAAAAAACACAACTGACCTACGAATTATTTGGAAGTATCCAGCCTCCTGCTTATTACATAACTCTCTCTTTTACCTGGTATCACAGTCAGCCCTCATCCCGCTACACAATGGGTGATTATTGACAGTCAGGGCTCTTGTTTCTTACTCTATCTTCTAACACAGTGAAACAAATAATTCTGATATTAATTTCAAAATCTAGCTTTCATACTGCTTATTAACCAAAGAGAACAGTGGAAGGGCCACTGATGCTGTGCTGACAGTTTCACCTATGAGTCACTTGTAAACAGCATTTGTTCAGCAGAGTCCCTGCAAAACTTTTGTAGGCACGTTAGGCTGGCCTAGCTCTTGCTGATCATCGTATTATCTGCAAAGGAGAATACTCCAAATACACCCAGGCAGCTTCCATTAGTTCCATGTAACTGGACACCTGAAAAACTTAATGGCTGACTCCCAGCAGAAGGCACTGGTGCAGTTTTAATCACCCTTCATCATGCCAACATGTACATTTGTATTTTGGCCAACAAACACCATTTGCTAATCTCTAGTCACTGAAAAGTACGTCTATTTCATACAAACAAAGTACATCCTTGTATCCCACATCTTATGGCTTTTCAGTACTTCTGTGTGGTTTTAGTATTTTCTTTCCTACATTCTTTCTCAAGTAATTATTTTTGCAGGAGATAAGCGAGTCCTATAAGCTAAATAGCTCAGTTAAATTTTAAAATGTCTTAGTAGGCTTTTAGTAATCAAGCAGTAACATTTAATTCTAAGATAGAAGAGTTTCATGAATAGAGTTCAATGGACGTCGTGGAGAGGCATCTATACAGCAGAGGACCGGTTGTTTTATCTGTTCTCCATGGGGAACAGGTAAAATTGCTATTTAATGTTATTAAACTGAAGCACAAGCAGAGTCTCTGGAAGGCCAGCAGTTCCTCTTCCCAGCTCTCTGACGTTCTGAACAGGAAGATGAAGAACAGCAACCTCAGAAAGAATTGCAGAGTATCTGAAGGTGGTCATGATCTTACAAGATCAGGGTTTACTTTCTAACTCCACTTGTAGTCTTCAACTAGTTCACAAGGATAAAGCTTTTTGAAAGCCAATACTGAATCTGATGCTCCATTTATAGGAAACGTTGTCCTTGACTTTGAGACTTAACTAGATGGAAAAACTCAGGTCTTCTAAAGAAAGTAAGATCTGGCTGTCATTATCACCTTCCACACCTTTCTGGTGTCTCTTAACCAAAAATAACTGTTGTTCAACGTTTTCACTGCATTTTAAAATACATTAAGCATTTGTAGCACAATTGTCAAAATTTTGCTTTTATTCTGCCATATTTCTCACATAGTGAGAGATCTGTATCTCACTCTACAACTTGAGTTAGTGGGTGATACAACATTTTAATACTGACTTCAAGTTCTATTATATTTAGCATTCATCAAATTATACAACGCACATGCACCAGTGTCTCCATTCTCCACCTTCTTATTAAACTCCTCCTGATTAAAAAGCAGAAATAATTAGCTTATGCTGATTTAATTCCACAGCTATAAACTGTTATTTATAATATAAATGTAATTTTTGATTATATGAATGCAAATTGTTACCTACTTGCAGGAAGAATCTTGTTATTTTATAGCCAAAAATATTAAGTGTTAGTACTTTAAAGGGAAAAATTAAATCTTGATTTTTACAGAACAATTTTACTGAACTGAAACTGAACTGAAAGTAAGTGTGAAAGGAGAGCAGATTTGTCAAGATAATCAGGCAAACGAATTATTTTATAAAAATTATATGGTTTTGTCTATTACGATCCTCTGATTTGATAAACGGTTTCCACTGACATTAAGTGAAAGCCTTTGTGGACCCAAGACTTTCTCTTTTATTTCCTCCTCTTCCCGAACTACACTAGATATTTGAAAAAAATACATACCACCCACTACAACATCTGGATGGCTTCTATCTTCAAGCTAAAATTCCTACAACACTCATAGCAGATACATAAAGCCAGAGCCTACTTATTAAAAAGTTTTAAGTGTGAATGCATAAAAATTATTTCAATAGAAGAAAAACAAATGTGTAAGTTGCATCTTTATTTTTCAGTAAAGCATTTTCATAGACTTCTAATGTGAATGACATTCAAGTGACAAAAATTAATGCAGACAAACCACAGTCTATGTAATACCTAAAAGTTCATTGCTTGCAAGGTTATTAGGGGCTGATTTCATACGTACAAGAGAAGCACCAGACCCTAGTATGTATTTCTTCCACCAATAATACAGGTTAATCAGTGCTCTCACACACTCACAACTATCCCTGCCTGATAACTTATTTGCAGCCAACTATAATGAAGCTGGTTATGAAAAAAGCACTAAAAACAACAGAAAAAGCCATTTAACACTGAACAAGATTTTTACAAATGCTTACAGGTACCATGTTCCCATTTAAAATTTATTAGAGAGAGTAAAAGAATTTTAGAAAGATTTTGGTATTTTTTTGTTCATATGCAATTAAGTTTTTATTCTATACCATTATACCTTGACACAACCACTCCAGACTTTATGGAGCTGGGGAAGAAACTGCAGTCAGCTTAAAAAGCGATTTTCATCCCTCCCTTCTAGCTGAGAGGGCAGGTTAACTTAGTTCTAACATTCAACTGTACAGACGTTGTATGAAAAAACAGCACTTAAATTGAAAATTACTAGTCTTCCTGTAAATCAATGATATATTTTAAGGCCTGATATTTCCCACTCATGACAGCTACAAATAGATATTTCATGCACTTGAGAAGAAAGGTTTAACAGCTATCCTGCGGTATAAAATCACTGTTGTATCATATTTGTGTTTCTGGAGGATACTGAACTTTAAATCACACACTGGTCCTGGACTTACACATGGCCTGAGGATTAGTATTTTTCTATATGACAAATAAATGTGAGAGCCTGACTCAGGACTGGCTTTGTCAGAGATCTGCACTGTCTGAAGGAGCTCTGGCCATACTAATGAGTAGGCAGGACTCCAGTGATGCCAAGCAGCATAAAAATGACAATGCCTACATTATATAAATGAAATATGATAGAGAGGAATTAATCAAAAGTAAAACAAGCAGACTACACAGCACAGATCAAGCCACCTTTAAAAGGTGACTAAAAATGGAACAGAAGAAAAGGAGGAGTAGGCGGTTCTGAAGTCGTGAACCAATCAAACCAGCTCCAGCTTGTTTTCTTATTAAGTATTCCACACATTCCCTAGGATTGCTTTTCTTCATAGTGCTTCTCTGTTCAGTACTGACTGGCAATGGCATAAGTGTGCCAGCTACTGATTCCCATACCATAACACATGTGAAACATTTGTACCAGTATAGAAATTCACGTAACATCCCAGAAAGTTACTTTGTCCACAAACTTTGTCAGTTAATTTTGTACTTCTACAGGTGATAAACCATGACCATTTTGCCAAAACTAAACCATTCCTTGCACTAAATGACATTGTGATTCTAAAACTTTTCAGGCAATAGCTATTCCTAATAGTCTGCATAGGAGGTGCTCAGAATCACAGACAAGACTATTTTGAGTAAGTTACTCACCACACAATTTCAGAAATTAATCTTAATTGGAAATGACTGGGATCAAAATAAATATCTGAGGACAGATCCCTGGTTAGAAAAAAGAAAAACTGAGGTTCAGACTCCAGTTGGTTGCAAGAGTGATGTGGTGAGACTGCAAGCTGCACAACCTGCTCTGTTTGGTCCTGTATGTGAATGTAATTAAGGTAAGTTTAAAAGAGAAGAGAGGGGTAAGAAAAAAAAAAAAAGAAAAAAAAAAAAAGAGGGGGACACACAGTTTTCAGGCTATTGCTTCATGCAGCTCAGCAGACTCCAGATCAAAGCGTTGCTCTTTCTGCACGTAGGCAAGGTTGTAACTGAAAACAGACCATGGGTGGCTTGTCACTCTAAGATCCATGAGTTTATGACATGAGCAGAAGAATTCCCTATATTAAAAGATGGGTCTGGGAAATAGCAGGTGGCACAACAGGTAAGCCAGTGTTTTAGTTTTAAATAAGATAAGAGCATTGCAAAGCTGTATTACCTAAGGCTGAGTTAAAGGGACACCAGGTGGAGTACCTATGTGCATAGGTGGCCCTAGAAGTACCAAAATAGACAACTTCTTTCTAGACTGAAACGTCCAGACACAGCAGTTATAGATAAAGTGTGCATTATTATATGAATCCATCTTAATATAGATGGGTCAAAAGCAGAAGTTCTCTGACACAGGAACGAACAATGCTTTCCTCTTCATTTTAAGAAAGCACCATGTGCTTGGTGAGACTTACACATAACAAAGCAGCATCTCTCTTGTAATTTGTTGGTCCAGGCCCCTGTCCTTCTCTGGACAAGTTTAAGTTCTTTTTACAGTCAACTTAAATGGTGATTTTACAATATTATCTGATATTCTGGGAAATTAAAGCAAAGCCTGCTGGTAAACAAGAGTAGTATTAAAGGCAGTATTAAAGAAACAGTAAGAATGCAAAGTTTAAAATTTGCAGCAGCATAGTTTAAGGGAAAAGGAACTCCCGCTATTAAGTAATTACAAAATTGGGCTATGTATTGCTTTCTTTCTACTATGTGTTACACACACACAAGCACATGTGCACCCCCCCACCCCACCCTTCCCCATGCCATCAGATGAAACAGTATATCAAAAAAATACTCAACACAGAACTACCACTTCCTGGCCATTGTGGCACTTTTCTGGTGGAAATATCTAGCCAAACAGTACCAACACTTTGCTAAAGCTCATAACACCTTAGAGAAGCAGCCTAACTTCAGTGGACTTTAGATAAGACTGTTCTTAATTTTTAACATGGATAACTCTGGTAAGTACTAACTACAAATATTCTATTTCTGAGATATTTCTGTTATCTCTTGTTTTCTATTTCTCTTTAGTTTCACAACAAGCTTTTGGAAGACATTCAGAATTGATAAACTCACACACTGTAGTAGTATTTGCAGGTTTCCATCAAACAATAGTGAACAGCAAATACCTTGTGCGGGGTTTTGTTACACTAGTTGTAGAGATATTTTAATAAAGATTTAATCTGTAGGGACATACTGAATGCAGGAAAAAGCACATGTACTTTCTTTCTTTCAGAATTGTGTAGCACAGAGGGTGGGCAATGCGCCACACCTGGTACTTTAATAACTGGTAAATAATAAGGGCTTTTATTAAAGCAGTACCAAGAGAAATATAACATTTTATTTAAGTTTGACATATTTTCCAGTTTTGATAGGCAGTATCTTCCTACCTATGACTAATTCAAAGGAAAAGGATATCAGCAAGTCCAGAACAGCAGAGGGACTGACACTCATAGCTAACTGGGTTACCATTACAGAGCTCACTACACACAAATGCCTTTGCTGTCAAAGCGTCCTAAAAAAGCCAGGTTCCTGCAAAGTTTTGGCTGGCCACTGAAAATATCTCCTTCCCCTTTTATTCTCCCTCTCTGCAAAGGATCACGATGCAAAAGGGAAAGAAGAGCTGTAAAATGACTGAGAAAGTCAACACTTGAATTACTCGCCTTGCAGCCACTTTTTGGCAGATGATCAAAATTATAGCAAGCGCTCCTTCAAATGCCTCTAGGGTCCCACCTTCCCTCCCCACTACCAAGCACCCATCTTCCCCCCAGGCAATAAATCTCTTTGAATGAGCCCCAGTGCCATGTAAGGGCTGCAGTTTGCCATGAAGCCATCGTTTCTCATCTGCTCCAAACTCAAAATTCCTGATTCAACTCCCTTGTCTCTGGGGAACTAATGAGAAGCATTAAGTATGTGAAGACAATTATGCTGATGTGTCAGTACTTGCACTAACTGTATCTTTCAGAATAATATGCTAACTTATCAACACAGCAAAAAGCCAAGAGATGAAAAGTAAGTCCTGAATGTGAAGTTATTCCTAAGCGTGCAGTAATTAAACTGCAACTCTCAATGCGCATTATAGAGTCGCTCAAGGTAACATTTCTGTAACTGCCTACAGAATAAAATGTTAGGTTCCAGGTATAAAAGGAAATCTGCACAGGAAAATTAAAAATATTAATAGCTCATATAGTTTGAGAGAAAACTTTAACCCTGGGCAGCTCCTAGATGAAAGCATCTTGTCTCTGAGTGAGTAGTTCAAATTTACGTCCAAACCAAACAATAAGCCACTCCATTTGACAGTGTCAGATTTAACTTCTGAGTCCAGACTATTAATCAGCATGTCAAAGAATAAGCAGAGTAACTGTTTTGCCTATAATATTGACTAACTAGAGCCCTGGCTGAAGCACTTTCACTGTTTCTGAAGCCATGCGTATATTAGGTTACAATATTGAAACACCTATTTCTATTATCTCTGTGTTTATTTATGGAATTTATCAGAAATTTAGAGACAGACAAGAAAACTAATAAAAAAAGATTGCCTTATTTTTTTCTTGTTAGAGTAAAGCAAGCAGTTTCCCGTTAATAGCAAAAGCCAACCTAGCCCTTGGGCAAAATGCCTACTGGGAAAACAAGATTAGGTTGGTTCATTGTGTATATTCGTGTGGTTTCATCTGACTTCTCTTGGAAGGACACCAGATGTAGCTTTCTGCTGGCAATAAAACTATTCATACAGCATGTTGCAAACTGCCTGCCATCCTTGTTCCACCAAAGATCCGGAGCGCATTACAGCGCAAAGCACCCAAGAGACACACTGATTCAATGAGTGAAGACTCCCCAGAAAAAAGACTCGGCTGCATTAATCCTACTTAACTCAGGAACCCCTGCTGTAGGTTTAAAGCAGCTTCATCCTCCAAGAGAAGGAATTACCTTTGTCTTCACTACTGCTTAAAATAAAGCAAACAGCTACACACAGAGCCAGAAACACTGGGTGGGGTGAGGGTGGGGGGGTGTGCAGAGGCATAAAGGCCTCATGCCATTTCTTTTTTTAAAGCAAATTCAAAGTATTCAAGTCAATTAATTCTAGGCATGACTAACATAAATATGACTATATATTAAATTTATCCTCCTGTTAGGCCTATATTTACCCAGTTCATATTTTGAGATACCATTTATAATATTTATCATCATGGCTAACTGTAATAAAACTCCAGAACCAGAACATGAATCTGTCATCTTCCTTCAGCACATTTCACAAATGAATACTACACAATAAGAAATAAGCAAAAATCGTTTGCTGCTTTAACTTTGATTTTTGCTGTAATGATTCTTCTACAAAAGTCCTTTACAGTGCACCACCTGAAGTTTCATAGATACAATAAGAAAAACCACAAAAGTGTTTACTATAGATTTACTCACCTAACTGCTCACCATGTTTACTCATTTTCCCGGGAAAGCTCAAAGAAAGGAATAGGAATAAACAAAAGGCTGATTTTATTTTAAAGCACGTTCCTTTGACACATCTGTAGGGTATGATAAGTATATTCTTAGACTTCCTGACACTTTTAGCTGACTGTTGAGAGGATTCAGGATAACTGGGAAGTACCCCGTTCATTTTAACACAACGTGTGTGTAAGATACAACACAGTAAGTAGCACAGATATGAAGTATTAGGCTTGAATCAAGGCAATAAGACTCACTTGAGAGGGTGTACTTGTTAGCTCCATCTTTTCTTGAGATTTTTCCTTTGCTAGTCGTGCAGCTTCTTTGAATTCCAGAAATTTTTCAGCAAACTGAAGGTACATATGTTTAAAAGAAAAAAAAAAAAGTAAAAAGAGAGAGTAGGCGTGAAGTAGTACATTACATGCAGAACAGAATGTTGTACTTAACATTTTACAAAGTCAAATTCTGTCGGTAGAATTTTAAAATTTTTCTCCTTATCAGATACTCATTTAAGTGGATTACACAGTGATATACCTTTCAGTAAATTTCAGACATAATATGAACTGTTTGTATGTCAGGACATTTATGATGCAAAGAAGTTTGATCTGTTGCTGATAGTGTTAAAAAACCTCACCTCAGACATGGCTAATAACAGTGACAAGCTTCCTTACACAGCTGCTTTCAGATTGAGTTTTTACTCTCCTCCTGACAACAAATTATCTGGTTCTGAAGCCTACTGTGGTCACTATTAGCTTAGAGCTGTCATTGGGCTTCAGTCTTTCATGACTGAAGCAATACTGACTGCTTCCCAAATTTTAACAGAATATATAATTTCAACAGCTAATAAGAAAGCAGCAGCGGGAATACAGAGTCAAGTTCCTTTCCTGATTGTTCATTGACATCAATCAAGCTAAAGAACAAATTCACTGAATTAAACATTTGCACATACTTAACACTGGATTCAAGAATTGCACACTGAATTGCCATATGAAGCTTAATTTCTATGCTACATGTACCTCTTCCAGAAAATAGCTAAAGCAGCAATTTAGAAATACATGCACCCTTAAACTTGAGAGATTTAATCAATTTATTAAGAAGAGGGCCTACTTTCTCTGCCTAGAGAAAAAATTGGCTTCATAGAGCTCAGCTTGACACTACACTAATTGCTATAGTAGCCAAACATTTGTTTTTGTTTCCGACTGCTTTTATACAGAACATTATCTTCTTATGATCAGCTTAAGACTGAAACGATCCTGCAAAAACATTGGAAGCTTCACCAACAGCTTCTAAATCTCTCCGACAGCAATATACAAAGAAATTGTTTTGCACTACGTGTGTATTTAGAAGGGACAAAGGCTACTCTTTGTGTGACATAATACAATCATAGAATCATAGAATTGTTTGGGTTGGAAAGAACTTTAACCCTCAACTATTTTCCATCAGAACTTCACTTGCCATGCAAGATAAAAAAATCTTACTGTCTTTAAACTTCTTCTCCTGGTAGGCAATTAGTATTTGAGGAATTATCATTCCTCTCTGCTTGTATCCTCTATTTCACCTGTCTGGTTATCTAAAAGTATATGTTTTGCTAACACAGAATGAGACAAAAGTTACCACCCTGAAAGTCTAATCCAGCATCAAAAAAAGCCTCAGATAATAAAATTGACAACAGATCATCACAACTAGATGACACTTATTTAAGACGTGTACATAGACCTCAAAATCTGATGGGTAACCTATCATTTAAAACAGCTTTTAGACCAGAGAATTGGTAAATGGAGAACATGATGCTGAGGTTTACAATAAATGGCTGAAGACATATAAGGCAGTAAATATGATCTGCTATATCACAGTGGTAGAAACTGTAAAAAGATATATAATAGACAGATCAACAGACAAAATTCTAAGAAAGATCCAGCAAGGCTAATGTAGTGGAAATTTTCACAAATTTACTAGAATTCCTTGAGATAGTCAGGTGATGGATAATAGCAATCTCTTGATAAGATTCCTGAATAACAAAGATGGTATGAAAGGAAAGGTTCACTGGAGGATCAATATTTTAAGGAAAAGATGAAAAATTGTGCAGGGAGACTACAAGAGGCTCTTACAAGTATCTGTGGTTGTATTTCTGCCATTTAGCATACTCCAAAGTTATATGGAATAAATCAGGTCAACTAACTTAAGGGGGTGAGACAGACAGCAAACCTGAAAAGGAATATTTCTTATATATTAGGATACTATCAAAAGCACAGACTTATCTTCTGAATGAGAAGGTTGTCTCAGTTTTTTCTCAAAATCATGGGGCATTCTGTTCCTCTTACTGCAGCAACAAGAGGGACTCTGCTAGCAAAACCTGATCCTGTGAAAGGAATATTCTTCAACACTGATTTCTGATGGAGCAATCTTGAGGTTAACCTGTGGTCTAACATATTGAGAAAGTGTCTAATGAAGATAAACAAATGTTTAATTTATTTTCTTCTACACTGTTTGTACGCGAAATCGATTAGAGTGCCATTATTTTTCTAACAGATACTCTCAATCTGCTAATTCTCAGTCACAATAATTGTACAGAGAGAGGTTACCGCTGTTGCTCTCTACCCCAGTAATTGCTTTAGGAGGACAAAAGCATGTGAACCAAAACTGAATAGTCCAAAAGTCAAACATTCACTATAAACTAAGCAGACAATGATCTGAGAATAGACAGCTTATTCTGTCTGCTCTGATTATTTGCTTCATTAACCTGTTGAAATCAGTCACTAACACACTAGGCTAAAGTTTTTTGTGGTTGCATGTTGCCTTCTACTCCCTGAAACCTGAAATATTTCCTTGGGGCCCAGAGACACTACTGCAAAACAAATTACATACAACCGGGCTGTTCACTTAAGGACTTCGATAAATCAAATACAGAAGAGAAGTTCCAGAATAAATTTTTAAGGCAACTTTCAGAAGCAATCTGTTTCTGAACAACTCCATTAACACAGTTTATGTGTTAGCCCTATTGCTAATGTCCAGTAGTAGCTTGAGCCCTAAATGAGATTTCATGTCATACAGTGCTAGGTGTACTAAAAAGTGCTTTAGTTAACGTGACTACAATGCCAGTGCACAGAAGTGAGCGTCAGTAATCTGTGCAGAGACAAGAATGAAAATATAGATGTGATTTCTCTAAAGCTATGCAGCAGATCCAGGGTTTCTAATGAGCTTTTTTGATTCCAAGACCAACATATCTACCAACTCCAATGACCGAATAATCTAAAGAAAAAGTTTCCTTTCGCCTGTCAAATATGTTTGTTACTTCTAAAATAACACAGAATGTTTTACCTTTATTAATTTTAGTAGCAACAATCAACAATTTCAACACACATGAATATCAGCTTGATAATTAAGATATAATACAACAGGAGCAATTTGATGAAAAGGTCCTGAAGATTCATCACCACAACCTTCAGAAAAGGCCTGCAACCTAGTATTTTTCTCAACAGATTTGTGTATTCTTTGTAAAACACAGCAATCTGAGTAACTGCTAATCAAACATGTACTTAAGACAAAATATCTAATGTAGCTTTTCAGATTATTTTTTCAACAGCAATATAAAGTTTTAAGCCAACGGCATACTTAAAACTCTCAGACATCCAGCAGTGAAAGAATGGGATTGAAACAACTGTAATTAAGAAGGCAGTAAGTACCACATGGGGTGAGAAAAAAGAGTCAAGGATAGGACAGATAGAACATCCAAAATATTTTCACTGACAAGGATAATCTAGTGTTTGAAGACAGTGTGTATGACTACAGCGTGATACTTTTGCCTCCAAAGGAGGATTCGGTGATTCAGGAAAACAAGCAAGTCTACAAGAGACAAACTAAATTAGCATTTACGCCAAGTCCATTGAAATATTAAGAAAAGTTTTTACCATGTTGGTAAGCAAGTGCCTCTATGTCATAATGTCTCTCACAATTTAAGTAAGCGAGAAAGTTTTCAAGTTCACTGAAGCAATGACAGGTGCACAAACATACACACAATATTAGTGTCATTAGAATTTCCTGTGTTTGTGTTGCTTTGTGGAAATGAAAGGTGTCTTATTATGAGAGGAACAAATCTTACAAGTATAACACTTGTCCAAACAAAGCAGATGTACTGGTTCTCGTTTTAATGCTTTTCTAACAGGCCCATGCTTATCCGTGGATAGTGACAATTACTTTCTCAAAATGGCTGGTATGACTATTATTTTTAATAACAAGCCAATCATTATTCCTTACATGTAATATACATTCCTTTAACTGCACTTGGGTTTCCAGAGCTTTTGTATACTTTAAAGACGAAAAATCTCTGCTTAGAGACATGTTCTTAAACTGAAACTGAAATTCCTCATCTGGAGAAAAATTACACTGACTTGTACAGGTTCCTGGACTCATCTACTGGGTAAGTATCAATAGCAATAGGTATTGTAAAAAGGGTGCTCAGTGAAACTACACCATCACTTTGAGAAACAGGGGTTACTGCTTTCCTCAGAATGAGGTTTACTACCCTCCTGCACAAGTAGAACAGAAAAAAAATGTATGGCACAGAGTTTCTTCTGTAAACATTCATCTTTTGTATTCCAACAAGAAAATGTAGTTTTCTTTTACATGGAATATATTTCCCACTAGCTTTACTTTAAGCCTCTAGATGCTGAAATATCTGTAATTTGATGTACTACATAGTAGAAAAGTTAAAGCGATTTGGCTTAAAACACAAAAATGCATCTGAAGACCACCAACAACTTATTTTCTAGGAGATCTAAATACAGAAGAAACACTAAATTGTCTACTCCTTTAAATTCTATAATGAAAAACTGTAATGGAAGAACAACTTTAAAAAACAAGAAACTTAACAAATTAGTAATTAGAAAGCATTAACATAATACACTGCAATACCTTAAATCTCCCTCCTTTCCTCCATCAGTTAAAAGAAAATTTGCAGGTATCACTCTTTGTCTTGTCCTTTTACGTTATAGGGACTGATACAGAATATTTTGTTGTAAATTATTTGTAAATAACAACAGTAGTGAGCACTGAGTCAAGCTACAATGAGCAGGAATTAAATATTCTTAAGCCACTTGACTAGCTGAATAGTTGCCACTGGTCATACTTACTTTGGAAAGGTGATGTTCAGATGAAAATCCCAAGCCATAGACTGTATTCGCCCTGCTGTCTGCCCACTGGCCAAACTTCTGTGATGTTTTAGTAAATGTCATGTTGGGGGTGATAGTGCTATTTATTATTGCCTGAAAAAAAGTAATAGTTGTAAAAAAGGAATTTTCTGGTTTTGACTTTTTTTAAAGACCACTCGTAATTGAAAATGCCAATATTGTAGTCAAGTACCTGTCACTGAATGAGACACACTGAGAACTAGGGAACAGTTTTCTAATTCATTCACAGCTAAAATTACAAAAGCATATTTTCGCATACGTTCTGTAAAAGGAATAAAACCTTTGCAAGCAGTCATTTAGTAGTCAGCAAGTCTAAAAAAACTCCTTCAAAGCATCTGTATAGGCTAATGAGATCAGAATAGAAGAACTAGCAAAGTCCTTTCTTGTCTCCCAAGTGTATTTCTTTGTCCCTAAGGCAATGCCTCTCAAGTCCACTGTAAACTTCACTGTTGCATTCCCCCCATCCTTGTTGCATATGTGATTCTCACGAGAAAACACACAATAAAACAAGAAGCACAATTTCTTTTTAAGCTTCTGTATTACAATAATCTGTTTTTCCTTTAAACACACACAAGCATGCTTAACAGTGACAGGATCATATACCAATTACAGAAAAAGAACTACTCTCAGAATAATTTTTCTTCTCTAGTTCTTGCTATATACAGGAAGAAGGATCACATCCTCCAGCATACAACTTCTGCTAATGTAAATAAAAAATGCAACTATTAGATGATATGCCAGTTCCATAAAAGCAACTAGAGTTTTACCACGGATTTCAACAGTATTTCCATCATGATAAAGTTGGTCTAACATATTCCAAATCTGCGATGTGGAACTATCCAGCTGACACAAAGTACGTCAGGATAAAGTCTTATAGTGATATAAAAGAGTTTTTTAAGTAAAAAACTGATGGTTAGTACAGTTTATAACCAACCAACATGAACTAGAAAGACTAGCCATAAACCCAAATATATGGGCATCTGAAGTGAAACGCAGGGACGCTTTCTCATCTGTCTGGTGCTACGAAGAGTTTCAGACACATTTGTTAAATAATTCATAGACCTTTTCATGAATCACTGGTGCTTTGTAACACCCATGTGAAAGAGAACGTCCTTAAAGCTTCCCAGAAAATAGCACACATTGTGAGCAGAACAATTCAGCAAGAATCCTTCTTACATGCCAGTTACCATGCTCCAGAGGTTATTGTCAGTACGTATTCTACTGCAATTGTCTTACAGTACTGAGTTGGAAATCTTCGCAACATCAGCGTGTTTCCTGCTTCCGTGAAACCGTAGCCCCCACCCTACCCCTCACAGGTTAAAGCCAGCAATTACTGAAAAATACTAGAGCAGCAACAAAATCCACAGGGTCCAAACCATCCTCTCTACTGCAAAAAATGAAACATTTATTTTATTCTTTGAATAGCAGGAACTGTACAGCTGTGTGAAGAACAGCAGTATTTCCTCAGGATGACGACTGTGAGAAACTTCGACATCAGAGGGATCAAGTACTTCTCTCCCTACCGCAAGATATTCTATAAGTCAAAATCAGTCTATACTACTTGTGTGGGATGGCCTTCTGGGTGGATATTAAAATGAGTAGTCATGGAGTCTACTTGGCACCCTTTGCTTTAGCTGAGATTTGGGTAGCACAGGAGCACAGCTACCATCAACATAAGATTTTCGCTGAATTCTATAGGGCAAGCCTGAAGAATTTACAGCTGAGGGGCCAGTTAAGCCCACAAACAGCTCCTATGTGCATACAGTGATTCTCAGACGAAGTGGCGGAGAGGTGTATTGCAAGGAAGTTCAGATGAACACATTGTATCACAACGTAGAAAAACAAGCAAAGATACTGCAGATTAATTTAACAAAACTGGCATCTTCTGTAGAGGCTTTGCAGCTCCACTATACTCACATTAAATTGGAAGAGCAAATCTGGATGTAGGTGACGATATCAAACAGCCACGTCTCTCCATTAACCTTTGCCTCAAAATGCAAGTTTTGCCTGCAATTGTGAACAACTCCTGGAAAATTTTGTAATGACTGAAAGCTTGCATTTGAACCAACAAGCCTCATCAGATCAAGGACTGGATTTGCTGTGTGATCAAAGACTGGAATACCATCTCCAGCATTAATTGTCCACAAAACATTTCCTCAGATTTTCATAGAGGAGAAGCTGGTCAGTGAAGTCACTGGTAATTCAGACATCATTCTCCTTTCTTTCGGCATAAGGTTCAGAGCCAAATAAAGGCAGCAGGCTTGCACTTGCACTATGGCCTCCAACAGAACTCACAGAAAATGGCTGTCTATGCCACATAGGACAGAATAGATAATGCGAGTCAGGGAGGTGGACCTTCTTGGAAATTAGGTGTTCTGGAGTGCACTTTTTCTCATACGCTTCTTGTCTTCTTGTGCACTGCAAGTGCTTGGAAGTGCACTTTTGAAATAACCCGGTAGAATCGCAGAACAGAGCTGTGCAAGTTCACTTAATGCTCAATCTCTCTTGCTGTGGAAGCTGTTAACAGTTAACAAGTTTGAAATTTAATATCCTGGGGACAGTGTAGAAAAGAGTCTTCCTCCCAACTCGAGCTCCAGCTATGCTGCCCAGCTTGCTTAAACCCCAGTTCCACCCACTCCTTAACTTGAACTTACATCACAGACTGAGGAGGGTGCATGTTATGTCACAGATGTAACTTCCTGAATGCAGATGACCCTGAAGACACAGGCTTATGACTTCCAAGCAATAAGCAGGTTTAAAGCCTGCAGGACTGGTATTTGCTGCAGCAGCAGTGGCATGTCTGGGTGAAAATCAACTCGGCGAAAAACCTTGGGGAAACCAACCAGTTTTCAGCTGAGACTGCTCGCTGCTTCAGCTGACCACATGGCTGGCTGCGCAAGAGAGAACCCAAAACAGGCTGCCTGGTCCAGAATGGGGTATCTGTTTTGACAGCAGTCTGCATTTAAGTTGGGTTACAGTGACTGCCAAATTGCTTCCTTGCAAGGGAGAAAGGTATGAAAACCACTTAAAAAAAAATAATTCTATTGAGAAACAGTTGCTCTGATTCTTCTCTTTACTTTCCAGCAGAGAAAAATTAGTTCAAAGACAGGACGTTTCTCACTGGGAAGATGACATTCAGATCCCTGTGATACAAAGAGTCCTTTCCTTGGATTTACCAATTTTACAAGGAAATCTGGGATTTTAATATTCTCTGAATTAAAAGCATTAGTATGCTAGAGCTCTCACATGCTAAATTAATTACACTCTTAAAAAGTGCAATGCTAGAGCATGCTAAAGATACAGTCAGTGTACTTCTGGAAAATATTAGATATGAATCCTTCACATCACATTTTTTAAATTAGAATTTATACTTGAGCTTGTTTTGTCTGCTCAAATAGGTACTGCTTTAACTGCTCTCCTCTATGCCAGATTTCACTGTAGACTTACCAGTATAACAAGCGAAGATTTCATCAGCTTTTATGAATGTTGTTAGAATAAAAGTACAAGACTGTCTTAAAACCAGAACACAGCCAATCTGACAGGCAGACATTTAGCTTTTGAAGAAAACTGATTTTGTTATCTTTAGATTTTGTTGGAATAATAAAATAGCTTTCACGTTTTCCTTTCATATTAGTTTAGCTATGAGTATATAGGACATGTGTCTTAGCTCTTCATTTTACTCACTGCAAACTCAACAGCTGCAAGATACACAGCAGTGGTCAAGCTTTATCTTGTGCTAAAACTGATGGCAATAATACTTAAAACACACAGTATTTTTTAATTTCTTCAAAGGAAGACCACTGAAGACCTGTGCTTACAGGCCTTACTTAAAACCTGTATTTAGCATTAAACAGGTTATCACTTTAATGTGCAACAAGTTTATTTTACAAGTCATTAAAATGTAAAGATCATCTATGGCAGTAACAATGATGGAAGCCTTTACTCAGAAATTACATATACAAGGCTCACGGAACCTACAGACTGGAAAATCGCTCTTTCCCAGAGTCTTCACTTGCTTTAGATGAGCACAAATTATTAGAGGTTTTTCCTATCTTGCATCTGTGAAAAAATTATTAGAGAATTATCTAGTACTGTAGGAACCACCTTACTTATCTCCTTTCTTTCCTCAGTGACTGTCAGAGATTGAATGGAAAAGACAGCAGGACTTTGGAAATAATCCTCACGTCTGTCTGCAGTGCTAGTTGAGAAATAATGGCGGCTTCCTTCTACCACCTCAGAGAAAGAAGTACTAAACTACTTTTTTTCCAAGGAGCTAAGAAATGACTATATAATTAATGAGAATTGAAAGCCTTAGCAACAGCTGCTCAATGTTGTCATGTCCTATTGCATAAGAAATTTTTATTTTTCAGGCCTTCCCTTGATTCCTAGAGTTGTAGGAGAAAAAGGTTGCATAAAAGATATTTAACAAGAGGCCACAGAAACCAGCCTTGAGTTCTGACAGATTACTTGCAACAGTATCTCCCTGCCAGGGGCAACAGGGATGCATATACTGTTCATGACCATAAAATATGGCCTATACACTGAACACTCTATGGTCCTAGAACATTTTCTGGAGCCAAGTTAGAGGGAGACGCATCATTTTATGTGCAAAGTATTTAACAAGGAGATTGTAACTTCAGGAAACAACATTAGACAGAATGCATTAAAAATAAGCAGAACTTGCTTCTGTAGGACTTATTTAATCTGAATCTGGCTCATAGACCCATTGATACGGAATAAGGAAAAAAAGCCTCTCTCAAAATACACCAAAGACCGCCATAAGCAAATTGAAGTGGGAATCTGCAACACACAATAGCATTCCTCAGAGGTGAGTGAAGATCACATCTTTAAAATGTCCTTCTGTTTTCAAGAAAGATTTAATGACTTTCCATCAGTACAGAAGCAAAATTTTATCCAGGAATCCTACTGAAACCCACTGACCTAAGGAGAGGAAAGGGTGTGGGATACAAACAGGATTATCCCCCAAATCTAAAGGATCTTTCTCTCAGACATTCCTTACTGCAGTCTAAGCGAACATACATGTGAGCTGCCATCACTTACTGACTTACAGCTCAGCACCTGAGCCACTGTAAGTGAGCAGCCACAAGCACAACATTCTCTCCTCTATAAAAACCCACGGGGTGTGGTAAACCCCACCAGCACCCAGGTATAAAATAAAATCTGGCTGGATCTATTCCTTCTGAGGGAGGGGCATGACAGCTTCAAAACCAGTATCGTTCAAGAAGTGATTTTGGCCACTGGCAATACATGTATTTGAGACATTTTCAATATAAAAATTGCGATTTAAAAAAACCCCACAAAATAATCTTCATTCAGTTTCATTTCAAAACTTAAAATGGGAGAATTAAATTGCAGAGCTTTTACTTCTTTGCAAATTTAATGCTTCTGTCTGACCAATCAACAATATAAGGCACTACAAGCTCAGATGCCAGCAGCGTTACCGACACCCAGCTGTAGGCCATATAGCAGAGATACTATCTGGCTGCTTCATATTTATATTCAGCCCATTGTATATACTATATTGTATATGTGGAGACGTGTTAAAAAAAGATGGGTCTTTAATCAAAAACAAAAAGCTCCGGGAATTATGCCAAAAGCCCTCTTAAAAGTCTTCCATAGGTCCCCCTGCTATTCACCTGCATACATTTCAGAGCAGTGTTGTTATGTCTAAAACAATAGGTCTTTCTTAATCATGAATGGGATCCTACACCTTAGTCAGACATTTAACACTCAGATGAGAACATTATTAGGATTGCAGGAATCACAAAGAGAGTAAATAAATGTGACACTGCATTATCAATATACCTTGCCAATAGTAATGCAAAAAGGAAATGCAGTAGACAAAAGAACAAATAAATAGGTGAACAACTGCTTGACAGTTCAACTCAGCCGGCACTTTGCAGGCCTTGTAGCTTTGGACAAAGGCAGAGGAACCCTGGTGGATACTAGAATATGGATTTTGTAAACTGTGCAGCTCAGTTAAGGTGCTACAAATTACAACTGGTAGTCTTGATTTCATACAGCATCTAGTTCCAATCCCAAAGTCTGTATTTATAAACAATCACACAAAAGGTATTTTAATTATTTGACAGAACTAAAAGAATAATTTGAAGGAAGGCTGGGAAGGGAAGACACAAGGTATGACTTAAACTTAGAAAAAATCTGGTAAGCTTTTATACCAAAGTCTCAATCACTTAAAGTAGTATCATATAGAGATCTTTGACTACGAGATCTTTTTCTATATACTTCTTAATGACAGAAGTTCTACTTCTTCATTTAAAATAGCAATGATCTGGATATTTAAAAAAAATGCAGGGTAATATTTTTCAGCATTGAACAAATAGCCACAAAATCTCTGCGAATACTGTTATTCTCTAACAGTATTTCAGTTCCAACCATCATGAACTGATGAATCTCCAGAAATTGCAAATTAAAGTCTTTTGAAAGGATTGCAACTTTTGATTACACTCTCTATATCTTTAATGTCCTTATTGCAGAATTTTCTGATATGCTGCTTGTAAAGTTACTGTTTTCCTACACCCTTTGGGTAGAACCTAAGGAACAGCTGAGTATTTTCTCCACGTCAAGTTAATTTCTTATACAAAGTTTCTTACAACAGCAGCTCAACACATTATCCTTCCTAATTTAAAAAAAAAAAAAAAATAAAAACAAAAAAAAGAAAAACACCCCCCAAAAAACCCAAACCAATTGAGTTTTGATAAAAGCTTACCATGGAGAGCTTTATTAGGCGGGAATCCGCACATCCACTACAGCAAAAAATTGGAAGATTATGTAACAAAAGATTTACCAAGTGATTATGGGCACTGAGCAGATGTCCTTCATAATGCTGAAGCCAATTATATTGATAGAGCATTGAACGCAAAGATGAAAACAGGTTACTATAACCCTATTTATACTTTTTAGGGCATCTCACAGGGAATGTCTTTTTAGCCTGCTCATAATATTAACTAAGCATCAAGTCATCACTTAAATTGAGCAACAGATTTATCAAAGTAAATACAAATGCATGGAAAATTGTGTTTTCAAATAAATACTTAAAATGTAATGAAGCACTTAAAACATACTGAAGCAAGGTTACCATTTGAACATGTCAGTAGTCTGTTACTCAGATAATGACAAAAGCATCTGGGAAGATACATGAAAGACATTTAACTAGAACATAAAATACAAAAATTGATGAAGCAAGCAAGTTTTCTGAAATAAAACTGACCTTTGAGCCATCCAAACTGATTATCCTGTAGACATTTCTTGTGCTGTCATAGAAATAGGACACAGTAACAGCATGCTTGCTGGTGGGAACCCAGTTCTTCTTAGTGTTTGGGTCAATCTGGAAGACATGAGCTCGGGTGCTGAAGATGGGTTGTTCCCTGAAGGGTAGAGAGGAAAATTCATGAAACTAACATGCACACAGTATCGTCACACGTAAGTTATCTGACAGTTGTGCCCACTGAAATGTAGACACTTCACTTTGCATGATAAATTTTTCCCAAGATCTTCTGCATGTATTGCTGCATAGAGCAGGTAACTGCATTGATACACATATGCAAGCAAAATGCAAACCTTCTAAGGCAAAAATCAGCACCCAGCTGTAGAGTCCGATAAAGACAGACATCTCTCATACAGATTCAGCCCTGTCCGATCATCACCCCAGCCCTCCTCCTCCATCTATCCCTTTAAACTAACTGGCATTAATACCTGTGTAACTTCATCTCATTACACTGCAGAATGTGTATGACTTCAAACCCCCACACTCTGGTTACTCTAACCAATTTTAGGCCATAATATGAAACTGAACTGTCTCATTCAATGCAATTACTCTAAAACTAACATTAATTAGGGCCAGGAACATGAGTTGCAAAACCCTCACTCTTTGGAGCTTCACACCTGCACATTTTCATAGCAACAATAAATAACATGTTTCAAAGTTAACTGCTTAGCAAATAAAATGATATATGGTAAAAAAAACCTACTATACTTTAGAATTTACAATTTTTTTTCCCCATGACCACTACCGCACATATACTATTTCACAAATCTAAAACTATTTCAGTATCACTAAAATGGTTGTCAGCTTAAATTTAGGTACATTTTAGTGACAAATAGATTGCTGTAGTCTTCAGGAAATGTTGCCATCAAATCCCAAAGATATTAAGCACCAAAACTTTAAGTTGGATTTAACTTTTTAAGTTTTTGGACTTTCTTGTTTTCCCCCATTTCCAGGATGTGAAGAAACATATCCTTTCTCCCTGGCCTCATTTCCCTTTACGAGGTAAGTTTTTAATCAGTTTTCCTGCCCAAAATAAAAGCAAAAGAAGAAATTGGGATTTGGGGTACTCAGAGTCAAAGGGTTTTAATCCAGCCTCATTACAAAGCTGTGAACTCTCGGAAATATCTCTAGTGCTTGGCAGCAAGAGCAGCTGAGACCAGCTGCGTTCAGCAGCAAATTCGTACTACTCAGCTGGGAGTTAAGGTTTCTTGAAGCTTATCTGCCAGAAGATGTGGTGTTCACCATGTTGGGTGTAGGAAGAAGTGATAGTAAGGATACCGAATCGACTAAAGACAGCAAAGACAGAGTTTCAGTGAAAGCTAAAGGAGAAGGAAGGCAGGCCAGGGGGATCAATGCACATGCTAGTCCTCCATACCTCAGCACCAACTCATCCTCTCCTTCTAAATGACAAGCTATAGGAGGTTGGGTACCTGTTTTTCTGATCCCAATCCCTTGCACACAAACAAAGGTTACGCAATGGCAACTTTTATAGCACTTTCGTTTAACAGAATCTTTACACTAATTCTTATAACTTTCAAATATCTACAATTACTTCTTCAATCATACTTAATCTTTAGTTCTATGTTAGATACATTTTGCATTTACCTCCCAGCTAAGGTATGTATCACATCACCATAATACAACCAGTTAATTAATTCTGGAAAGTCAAAGAGCCCATCAAAACAAAAATCTTAAAAGCCTGACAATTTGGATGAAGACTGACACTGAAAGGAGAAAATAAAGACTCTGACCAGATCAACTAGGAAAGATGAAAGAGCTGAATCCAAATTGTAAATGTGTAGTTAGTGAACACACATTTGACCAGCACTTATATTCTGTCTCAGTAGAGTACATCACACAGCTGGGACTCTCAACACACCACACGTTAGGAATTTAGTATGTAAAAAGTAGGCAAAAGATGTATGACTAAAGCAAGTGGGAGTGTCAGTAAAAGTCCAACTGTTCAGCCCTGAGTGGCTGCTCTCCTGCACTGTCAACACAAAAATCTTCCATAGCCCCAGTTAAATACACTCAACTTGTTTGCCGAGGTGGACTGCACATGCCTGCTGACTGACCAACACTGTTGCTCAAAGACAATCAGAGCACTTTGCAGGGCACATGTATGACTCTGGCATAGAGATTACAGTTACGTGTGGAACCACATAAATGAAGATGATTTTCAGTTTTTTTCAGGTTTGTTTTTTTTTTTTCTGATAAAACTAGAGTTACAGTCTTTTCTTTCCAAGTTTTAACTGAAACTACAGCTTTGCTGAATTACAAGCTGTCCACACTCTATGGAAAACACATAGCTCCCTTCATTAAACTAGCTGGATAAATCGTGATTTTGTCAGATTACTGGGGTAATTAGGATTTTTTTCTGACAAAGAGGCTACACCTCAGATGCCTCTAGAATAAGACCAATGTTTTGACACTCAACGACGATCATTTATAATTATTACTTCTTCAGACAAATGCAACTTATGCAACTTAAATCTACAGGACTCGATGTGTTATAAAATCAGTCACTGATGTGCCACTAAAGTCCTTCAAAGCAGCTGTACAATTAGGTCATCTGTACTCTTCTGTAGCAGCATACTGTAGAGCTACTTAAATTTTAGATTTGCTAAAACATTCAGAAACAAACAAAAGGTAATATATAAAACATATGCAAGATTCGTAATTTCAGCTAATCAATCTTTACTCAAGCTTTTTGCTCTTCCATTATCCACACAGGACATGACGCCCTCCCAGTCTGGAAGTTTCAATTAATTCAGTTGAAGTAATACCAGTTATAGGAACATTAGTTAAATAAGAGAATAGTTTCCTTTTTCCCTTGCTAAGTGCTCAATTAATATATACATATTATTACACATGTAATAAAATACAAATTATATTTTATATATCTTATACATA